>NC_051422.1:18201408-18213908 GCF_015228065.2 Penaeus monodon
AATGCAGTCTCTCTTTCCTTTTAATGGTCCTCCCTGCTGTAAGTACTGTAGTGGTTTTGGTGTAAATAAACAACAAGACTGGCATTCTAGGTTTATTAGTTTTGTTGACTACAATGTACATTATTCCACTTGACATAGGAGGCTTAAAGAGGACCCCTAAATGTTCCAAACAGTATTCTTGAAACAATAATCATATCTGTACATGATTCAACCCTTCTGGACAAACATATGCTTACTTAAGAGAAATAAAAATATTAATGTGGGCCACTGCAAAACAACTGTTGCAACGACGGCAATTGAGATTAAAAACGAAGAAGGAAAAAAAAATGCCATATCTAACGCACTATAATTACACTTTATATAGTTCTAACACGCATTAGAGGGAGAAGTAAAGTGGTCCATTTGTTGAAACGAGAAAATAATTCTCAATATCTTCAAGTACATTTAGCGTTCAGAGCTGCCCTGTTCATAGTGAACGCAGAGGGTCAAGAAGGGGACACCTACAGACACGGAAGAGGTGGCGTCGGGGTGCAAAAACAAACGCTAGATCGGTGAGCATAACCATCTTCTGTGAGGGGTATGTCTAGCTGTCACAGGTACTGCGCACCCTTGCCATTTAAATTATGTATAAAAATTGCTCTACGGAGTATTTATATAGAAGGAAGAAAGTCATGCGTATCAGATATCATCTCTCTCGCTTTTTTTATACAAAGGAAAACGAACGAACCTCTGATTTTCGTGTCTAATGCTTGTCTTTGCACCTCAAGAACGCACCCAAAGGAACGGGTCAGCGAAGCAGTGACGGCTCGTTCACCGGGAACCTGGGTTTGTTTACATCGTGGCTGATTGGCTGCGTTCGTTCCCCGGGAGGGGTCGGTCTACCTGGCCAAGCTGTCTCGGGATTCGACCGAAAACGGCCTCGAGTCAGAGAGATATATTATGTATATATAAAAGAACACGTTTTGCGTTTTTCATATGAGTACTACAATACGCAGTTTTACACACTACTTGCGAAAAAAGTAAAAAATTAGCCTATATGTTTCACTGACTCTCGGATACACACAAGACGTTGACCAGCCTTACGACCACCCTCCCTCGAGGGAGGAATTCATGGTGTGAACATGTTTCGAACATGCACAGATACTATACACGGATACCCATGTTTCACAAACCATGAGTTTTAGTTTACCATTTATCACCACTGTTATTTTTTGCTATTTTTCTATTTTTTCTTTTTCTTTTGAAAATTTATTCTGACAAATTAGGGAAAGTGTCAGAAAATCCCGAGATCAGCCAACACAGCATCCCTGACCCTTTTTTACCCTACAAGCACATGGTCGGCGGAGGGCCCTGAGGCACAGGGGGCGGGGGGGAGGAGCGACGTCACTGGGGAGGCGAGTGGAGGGTCAAGGAACACTTAAGTTAATGAATGGAATTGGAATCGAATTCAAGTTTGGTTCTTTTGTGTTTATCTTTAAAAAAATGTCCTCTAATGAGAAATTCATGCAGGATCATTCTGAAGATTATTTTGAGGAAGAGGTGTGACTACTTTGTATAAATATTGCAAAGGTGTGAAAAATACAAAAGAATACTTCATTGTAAAATTCGTTGCGTGACTCAAATTACTTTTTTGTTCTCTGTCTTTCTTGTCATTATCCTTTCAACAAAAAACGCAAAATATGAAAGAAAACTGAGCTCTTTGAACATGAAATCGCGGCACACCTTTTGATCCAGTAAGCTTTCCTCGACCTCTAATAACTTGCATCAACACATGCAATAACCCTCTTACTTCCCACCTTGTTGCTCAGACACACCCACCACTACCCTCTCCCTTCCCACCCAGTCCCTCATACCCCCTTCCCTACCCCTCCCCACCCTTAAAACCCTTAAAACGCCCTTCCCTAACCCATCTCCCCCCCTCCTTTCGCCCCCTCTTTGAAGCAACGTCTCCTCACCGAGCCCTGAGCCTCGAGCACAGACACCGACCAACACGGACAGAACATGTAGACTTTATGTACACCTACTATGTATATAACACTGGGATGCGCTTAAATAATAATAATGAAAATGTGTCCTAGCCTGTTTTGTGGTTTTGTACGCATGTAACAATAATGTTGCTTATTACAATACAATAATAATAATGAAACAATGTACACGCATTCTATAACAAACAAAGAAAAAAAATGTGTCTTATTGGCCTACTCGTCCCTTCGGCCAATAGTGATTGTTAGGTGAGCAACGATATTGCCATTTGTGTTTGTTCTCTTGTTTCTTTCTTCCAAAATAGAATCCTGACATACATCGAGGAACCCCAGAAGGATCCCCTGGTTTTGCTACAGGCTCTCAACTTAAAAAAACATCTGGGAGTTTCTGTTTTTTTTTTTTTTTTTGCGTTTCTCTGACTGCCTCTTCTTGTAAATTAGTGAACAACATCTAAAGAGCATATGGGGTGCACAAAAAATCATCCACGGATGTCAACGAGTCAACAGCTTACAAGAGTAATGCTGAAAACACCTAATGTTGTGACCAGACAAGCTAATCTGAGCTTTACGAAGGAGCGCTACATGGACCACAAAACTTCCTCCGTAGAGGGACCTTATAGCAAGACTACATAGGGCTCAAAATAGCTTAGTTCTGTCACAATATGAATACCTCTACTTGCTCCAAGCTGAGGGAGGAGAGTCAGCTACATTTACTATGAAGCGAACAATAGAAAATCTTAAAACTTTTTACATGGAGTATTGTCAGTGCATTATATTTATACATGGTCCTACTAAAAAACACATTGTGCAGTCAGGCGCATGTAAGTACAAATTATTTGGCATAACGTACGATGAATAAAAGATTGATTATTTTTTATACATTAGCCTAGCATATGCATAGCCATTGAAAACACACATGGAGAGAGAGAATGACCAACGAAATCCGTACACGCATCTGGTACTTAAAACTTCACAAAGGACATTTATAAAATTACTTACAATTTTAAACATCTATGGATACACTTTTTTGTAGAACACTGACACCAGGGTGGATACATCAGTACACAGCATTTTCCTGCGTTACACGTGCATTTTGTCTTAGCTTTTTATTTTCTTGTCTTGCAATTTTGTATCAATAAGTTTTTTCTATGTCCATATCCCTTATATCGCCCGCCACTAAAGGAAGGCAAGAGAAACCTTTTTTTTTTTCTTTTCTTACATTTTCCAGAGTCTAAGAAGTCCATATTCTATAAAAGCACTCGTCCTTTAATGAAACACTCAGGTGGACTCGGCATGGCCTAGATATACACTTGAGGGAGAGAAAAGTGGGAGGGGGAGGGTTCTCAATGAGAGGGAGGGGAAGAGACGGGGGAGAGAGGGAGGGGAAGAGACGGGGGAGGGAGGGAGGAGAAGAGACGGGGAGGGAGGGAGGAGAAGAGACGGGGAGGGAAGGAGGAGAAGAGACGGGGAGGGAGGGGAAGAGACAGGAGGGAGGGAGGGGGAACAGAAGGAAGATGAGTCGTTCATATATCAGTATCACGTTAAAGAGACAGTGGGGGAGGGCATTGGCACCACCCACTCACTCAAAGAGAAATTGTACCATTTGGAATAGAAGCATCCAATCAAGAAAAAAGCGTTGGATCTTAAACAACAGTAGTCGGATATTTGCACGCTTTGAAGTCTCTGGTAAGTCGTGGACATGAATTCAGATACCGATGCACTTGGATTTATTCCATCCCAATTCGTTTCTTAATTTTTTTTTTTTTTCTAAGATGATTTAGATTTTCAGATTTTTTTGCGTGTTTTTTTGTCACCAGTCATACCAGCTTTCGAACCATATGTTTCATTTGGAGCAACTCATCCATCAGGGTTGTGGTAATTGCAGTGATATTAGCAACAGAAAACCCTATGCATGAAAGCAGTCACTTGTTTACCTGAAGATGCAACATAACTGTTAGCAGAAAATAATACACCCGTTGTCAGTATTTCTACAAATGATCCAAAAATAAAACTCCTTCAGATGCATCACCTGTTACTATGAAAAGTCATCATTAAGAATACAATAATACACAATTCAAATTAATCGATATTCATGCAATTTTGAGAGGAGCCGGACTACTGCTACAATACATCTGGAAATAGCAGTCAGCTTAACAACAAATGTGTAAACTTGAGTTGTAATACGGTTTCCTTTTTGGGAAAAACAAAACCTCAATATTTTCATCGATAAAACACCTTTACCTTTATCCCTTAGAGATATTTACTCGGTTTTTCATACGGTTTCTCTAACGTCTCCAAATATCTGCTTACTGTCGCCTGTGGTGAATATTCAATGTGTCGCAAAGGCGGCACTCACTGGTATTGTTAACACGTATTCTGATCCCCCAAAAGGTCATGCAGACCTTGTTGGATATGGAGTGGATCAAGTGGATACATGCACCCGTTTTAATGGGCTTGGATTCCCTATAAAGTTCATAAAAATAGTGAATGTGGCAGGATCCCGCGATGGATCTCACCGACCTCTGATTCATTCTTTACATTTCGGATTTTCAGACCTCTCTCACAAGTAAAAAATAACAATAACCATTGCTCTTTCCTGTTCTTCTTCCTCTTCTGTTTGTCTCTCTGTCTCTCTCACTTTAAATATCTACCAGAATCGAATGTTTCACAAAGTCTCAGCGTCTGACGGCTTACCGGATCTGTATCGAACACCTGAGAAATCTTCTACTTTCCACAAAGAAAATGAAAACTGAATGATAAAGTGACATTCATAATCGAGAGTTGAGGCGTAGTAGCGTGATCCTGTGGTCTTTATCTTGTGACGAAAACGACAGACAAAAAGGCAAACTTCACTACAACATCCACTCAATAACTTAAATTATCAACATAATTTCATACTTCCCCATAACAATACTAACTACTTCTATAACAGATGGACATACCTCAAAGACGCTTATGAATATATACAAGGTAAAACAAAAGATACTCAACATTTTAGCCTAAATGAGGATAAATTTTCAAACGAGTGTAAACATAAACAATGAAAATGATCACACGTCTACAAAGAAATTATGTCCACTGTTTAACCATCTGAGATCTTATCCCATATCAACTTGGTTGAACAAAGTTATTGCCCTGGCTTTCTCGAACATGTTAATTTACTTTTTTTTTCTTTTTTTTTTCTTTTTGTTTATTTGATATCACAAAAGAGCTAGGGCAAATAAGGTCAACTACTTACACACTATACAAAAGGACCCAGGCCCTATGACTGACGTAAGGTAATAGGTCAACATAAAAAAAAACGTGAAGACAGTAAGCAAAAAGACTTCACAAAGTCATCCCTTGCCTGCCTTTCCTAACCTCACAACGTATCGCTACTCCTTTCGGTCAAATAATTATGCACACTCCTTGGCCTAAGGTATAGTTATTATGCACACTGATGATTACAGTTAAAATAATTCGGAGGAGAGAGGTATTCGAGACCAAATTGGGCTCCTCGAGCTTCTTCTCTTAGCCTATTCATCCACAGTTTCCCAGAAATTACATTTATCAACTTTAAAGCTCTAATTTAGCATACCGGCTATTGCACTAATGCCTCCACATGCGTTGTCGTTCCAGTTGAAACTCTCTGAAGTGAATTAAAAAGCTTTAAAATCGAATTCTTTTTTTTTAAGACATATTTGCATGACGTTCCCCTTTCATAATTCTTTTGCAGAGAGGAAGCAAAGTGTACGGACTCCAATACGAACTGAAGCACAGAGAGTTTCAATATACAAATTCTCCTTCTTTGTACTTAGCCATGGCATCTTTGGGGGTAACATGCATACAACAAAAAAGGTTTACATGTATACCTTCCGTGCACACCACGCATGTACACCAGCATGGCGATCAACCCTATAATCCGACGTCAAACATAACAATTAATACAAATAAATATAATCCATTTACAATGTAACAATTCTCAGTCACTGAACTACCGCATTCCAATCAGTCAAACAGTTCCAATCTGCGCCTTTTTTCCTCTTTTTTTTTAATTGAACTTAAAGCTGGAATCATTGGTAAAACTTCTAATTTCACGAAAGAAGCCGATAAGAAAACAACATTAATAATTAACACGAAATGTACAAAATAATGAGGAAGTATCAATTTCTCTTCTTTTCACAAACATCGGGAATAGGAACCATTGATTAGCTAATCATCTGCTATTATCTGGTCACTGGCATCCTGTCATGTACAACACTATTAACTTATAACAATCTAGTTGGGCTATCAAGAGTCATTTTATCGTCCGGACACATAAACCGTGTGGATCCATTTCAATGAGTATCATATATATGTTTCCCTTCTTCCTCTCTCCTTGGCTTGGCTACTCAAGATGGTTTGAGTGACTAATGAAAATTCTGGGTTTTTTACTTATCATTGTTATTTTCATAATATAATCATCATATTACTAGGCAAAAAAATCAAATACACAAGAAAGAACCATCTCAAGTGTCTAACCAAATCGAGAGACTTTTATTATACACGCTGTGGACTTACAAGACAGGCTGGTGTGGCAGAGGACAATACCCGACCGGGGGCACTTGTGGCATGTCATTTGAAAGGAATCCTCCTGGCTTGTCACTATCTCCATGAGCCTTGTAAGTCGACAGGGCGTTTTGGAAAGATAACCCGCGTGGTGTTGATATATAAATGAACCATGAAGTTACTTGGTTTTACTTTCAGAGGTCAAGTTCACGAGTAGGAGAAATGTCCTTAGGTCATGCATTGCCTCGGGGCCCCGGTGTGAGTTCAGAGGTCACACACAGGAAGCTCCCGAAGCAAATGTGTGTGATAGACTATCTGGATATTACTGCTTGTTCCTTTGCTTTTGCATTCAGAATTTGGTGGCTATTTGTTATATTTTGGAATTGCTGTCTCTGTAATCTTTATTCTTTTGTTCACTATTTGAAGAAGTAGTTGCTGGAGGTGTGGCCTCGTCGTCCAAAGAGCACACGTGTGCCTCACAAATGAAGAACACATAGTTGTCGAGCTCCAGAAGTTTCCTTGTCACTTCCAGACCCCGCACCTCAAACGGCTTTGCCTTTGGAGCTTCAGTTGCAGGCTGGAACCCGGAGGCGCGAGGCGTCGGGTTGCGAGGACGAGGTTCAAGTTTGATTCAGAAATCTCGACGCAACCGTCCGCCTTCGACATCATTTCCAGCCTTTTTTCTTTCAATCATCATCGAGAACTTATCAATTTTTTGGCTTAAAAATCATCACTATCAAAAATTTCTATCACCAATATTGCACTTTTTTTCTAAAAAACTTTAATTCTTAGTTTAATATCGAGTTATACATCTCCAGGTCCATGGCGGTGCTGAGGGTCGGGGTGAGGGAGAGTGCAACATCTTCTGGAGAGGTGGACGTGAGAGGGAGTTGCTGGGCGTGCATGTCATTGGATTGTGTGGGCGTGAAGTGGAAATTTCTGTTTAAATAGGCACGCCCATCTGGGGAGAAATCACCATAACGTTAAGTCGCAGCTTTGGTATCCCCTGCCCCTCCTCCCGCCGACGCGGAGGAGGTGGAAGAGGACGAGGAGGAAGCGTTGGTGGCTGCTCCGGCGGGGGTGTTGCCCGCCGACGGCTGGTCCTTGTTGGTCTTCTTGTCGTCTTGCTGTTGCTTTAACTTCTCCTGCTCCTCTCGCTCCCGGCGCACCTGCTCGTTGATCTCCTTCACCGCCCGCAGCTCCTTCTTCAGCTTCATACGCCGGTTTTGGAACCAGATTTTTACCTGCAAGAGAGGAGACGAGTCAGTCGGGCCAACTTGACGGCGATTACTAGTAATTGAGTTATTTGCCTCGAAACTCGTCGAGTGACGGCCTCATGCAAGAAAGTCATTGGGGACAATCAGGGTTTATGAAATATATTCCTGTAAAGTTTAACGTCTTAAGATAATACCTCATATGATATCATAACACGTGAATTTATCATTATCTCTGTCGATAAACAGACAGACACTTAGAGGATTATTATTTTTTTTTTTTACAAAACAATTTGCCTACCTATATTATCTATAATAGAATGATGAGGCCACATAAGACAAACAGGAAATTGGTACATTGGATATTATAAAATATGTATGCGTAAATGAAAAAGAGAGAGAGAAAAAAAAACTTGATTTCTGTTACGTGATGTTAATTTTGAATGAATGTTCAAGAAAAACTGCTTGCGAAGCTACAGACTCTGCACAAGTAAGTAGGCACTTCAGCTAAAATGACTAGATGAAAGTTGCAAGCAAATTAGACTAAATTGGCTTATTTACCTGCTTGAAATCTATTAGACTATTAGTGGCAATATTGCACATAATACCGTGGTCGTAACCAGAGGAGGGGGGTGAGGGGAAAGAGGGACGGAGGGAGGTAGAGGCCTTGTTTATAATTATCTTTCACGATCATTAAGCCCAGCTCTCATCGCCTGCCGATGACAGTGCAACATGCAAGGCAATTAAATAACGGCCAAACACACTTTTTTATGGTTCCTCTCCTTTTCTTTCTTTCACACTCTTCCCTCTCCACCCTTCCCCCTTCCCTTCCTTTGGTGACATCCTGTTCACCCACTTCCTACATAACACATGCTGAAGGGGAAAGCAATTATGCAATTTTGGGATACCTTGTTATGTGCGGGTAATATTTTCCATTGCCGTGACTCGTTCTTCGGTTAATTCCTCTACTCCCTTTGTTATCGTTTCACTTTTTTTATATACTCTCACTCTTGTTCCACTTCGCTGATTCTCATTTCCTCTCTCTTTCCGTTTCTGTCTTTTTTTTTCTCTCTCTTTCTCTCTCACTCACTTTTTCTCGGTCCCTCTCTCTCTCTCTCTCTCTCTCTCTCTCTCTCTCTCTCTCTCTCTCTCTCTCTCTCTCTCTCTCTCCTTCCCTCCCTCCCTCCCCCGTATCTCCCTCCCTCCCTCCCCTTCTCTCCCTCCTTCCCTCCCTCCCTCCACCCTCTCTCCTTCCCTCCCTCCCTCCCTCTTCTCTCTCTCACTCCTAAACTTTGAAGCAGTTGATCGACATATTGGTTGGTTTAGCTGGCATAAATCATGTAGAATCATGAGTTGATGTTCTTAGAAGAGTGGGCTATCCGTGTCATGGAATTTCCTAATGTCATGTTAGACCTTTTTCATTTTTTACTCTCTTCCTTTCTTCTCTGTCAGTCTGTCTCCCTCTCTCGTTTTGACCGTCATTATGCCGTTTGAATGACTTACCTGAGGTAAAATTTTGTAAATATACTTTGACTTTTTTTTCTCTCTCTAACTCTCTCTCTCTCTCTCTCTCTCTCTCTCTCTCTCTCTCTCTCTCTCTCTCTCTCTCTCTCTCTCTCTCTCTCTCTCTCTCTCCATATCTTTTTTACTCAATACTCGACTGAGCGGAAGTGACGATGGGGAAATGGCAACTAACGGTAAAAAGGAGTTAGTAATAATAGGTCAGAGCCGCTGTATGAAGGTAGGGAAGTCATCTTGTAAGTCTGCAAAGAACACAAAGAATGTAAAATTTTGGGTTAGTATGAAGTCTGTTAATCATTTTCCCTCCTTTTTTATTCAGTCAGTCTGTAAATACTAGTTCACTATGCAAACGGAGACTACCTGTTCTTGTTTTTATACGTTGTTTTTATTTTTATTTTTTTCAAGGTAATATATAATGCATCGGTTTCTCCGCGTCCCGTTAATGTTTATTTGTCACGTGTCATGTCTGGAGGGTCGAAGAGCCGGCGCCAGACAGGGGCCAGCCAGCGAAACACGGGGGAGAGGGGAGAGGGGGAAGGGAGGGAGGCAGAAGGGGACGGGAGGGCGGGAGAGAGGGAAGGGGTTACTTGCACGTGGGATCGGAGAGGGGGGGGTAAAGGGGGAGTTACAGTTGCTGAAGTGAGGAATGGGGGGAGGGTTATGGGGTAGAGGGGAAAAGGGTGGAGATAGAGGGGAAATGTGTACGTACACATGTGTGATATGTGTGTGTGTGTGTGGGAGGGAGGGGGGTGTGAGGGAGAAGGGGGATGTTGAAGGGGGCTCTCTTTGTAGCTTGTTGGCTTATGGTGGGGGGGATGGGGGCTTATGGGGGTGATGTAAAGGGGGTGGAGAGGGGGCAGCAACACACGATAATATTCCCGGGTCAAAATGCAAACTGCCAATTACGATCCAATAAGATTTTGAGCAAATTATAGGACAGTTTGAGTTACTTCCCTATCGGGTAGGATGGGGTGTCGGGTAGGCGGAGGGGGGAGGGAGTGGAGGCGTTCTTTCTGGGTCCTGCACATCTCAAATTATCTTCTGAGCGTTTTAGGAGGTGCATAAGTATCATTAGAAAATGTTAAGACACTAAAAGACGCCAAGTATCAAAAACAAAATACACACAGGGAAAAATTATCCAATAAACCAGAATCATACAGCCATGTACATCGGCAAGTTGACGTGTAAAGATGCCTTTTGGCTGGCAATGGTCAATACGTCAAGGTCATGATAGTCGACAATCTCACACTTGCCTAACAGAAGAGAAGCCTTAAGAGCCATTGGCGCTCGTTATTCTCTCCCCCCAGGCATGCAAGCAGTGACTACCGAAACACGCGCTTTTCAAGAACGCTTTCGACGTTGCATAAGATCACTTAACGTCTCCACTTTTATCTGACGGCGCAACAGACGTCCTGCGTGATCGAGGGGCATTGCAACGCGGCGGCAACGGCTGATCGACGCTCAGCAGACGCTATGCATTTTCACCCACCCACGCTTCCTCGCTCCCCCTGCCCCTTAAAGCGAGGGAAACATCCTTGGCATCCGACCGGCCACCTGGTGCGGTAGTTACGACGGAGAGGAATTATTTATAATATCGTTCAATAATTATCTACCGGCAGAGCGGTTCACAAACGGGAAAATTGCTTAGTTAATTGTCCGCGCTTTGGTGATCATTTTGCAGATAGGAGAGTCACACATGAAGAGCCTGGTAAATAGTGTGGAGGTTAGGTGGAGGGACGGGTGGGAGGGAGAGTAATGAGCGTGGGTGCTGAGGGAGGGAAGGAGGGAGGGAGGGAGGGAGGGAGGGAGGGAGGGAGGGAGGGAGGGAGGGAGGGAGGGAGGGAGGGAGGGAGGGAGGGAGGGAGGGAAGGAGCTGGAGTGCTGGGAAGAGGAGGGGAAAGAAAGAGGATATGAGGTGAGGGTTGGTAAAGGTGTGGGTGAGCTTTGGGGGGGGGGGGGAGGCGAAGGGATGAATTAAAAAGTTAGGTGACACTTGCTGTTTCTCTCTTCTCATCTCTCTCTCTCCTTCTCTCTGAGTCCTCTCCTCAAATTTTCTCTCCTTTCCACCTTTCCTTCCTTTTCGTTTTCTTCTTTTTTATCTCCCTCTTTCTCTTTCCGTTCCCTCTTTCCCTCCCTCCTACTCTCCCTCCCTCCTTCCTTCCCTCCCTCCCTCCTTGCTTCCTTCCTTCCTTCCCTCCCTCCCTCCCTCCCTCCCTCCTTCTCTCCCTCCCTCTCACACACTCTTTTAGCCAGTTATCAATCGTCATTTACCTGACACTCCCAGATACCCAGCTTGAAGTAAAGTTGAAAATTATTCTGGTTCTTTGTCATTCCAGTCCGTAGGAACAGTTTTAAGCCGGTTACCGCAGAAGTGCATTAATTCATAATTTACAATCACTGCATGAATACTTTGGCCTCTGATGGGATTTCTCTCTCTCTCTCTCTCTCTCTCTCTCTCTCTCTCTCTCTCTCTCTCTCTCTCTCTCTCTCTCTCTCTCTCTCTCTCTCTCTCTCTCTCTTTCTTTTTTCTTGATTCTTTTTTTTCTTGTCACAAGAAAAATTTTCATTTTTGTGGGATAGATGTTATGGATCTAAAGTGCAAGTTGGATTGAGATCAGTGAACAGCTTGTATTGTTACCAGTTTTTGGAGTATTTCTACCACCTGCCTTGTCCTGACTTGATATGAACTTAGGAAGAATAGTTTCTATGTGTTGATTTTGATGAATGCCGTAATCTGGATATATTAATTTTTGTTTTAATATTCTCTCTCTCTCTCTCTCTCTCTCTCTCTCTCTCTCTCTCTCTCTCTCTCTCTCTCTCTCTCTCTCTCTCTCTCTCTCTCTCCTTTATAACTATATACCTGTCAACTACAATATCTATCAAACAGTATGTTTACCTGAGCTTCTCTTACACCCCATCTATCTATCCCAACCGTCCCCCATCCATCCCTCCACCCAGTCTCCCCCCTCTTTCACCCCCCCTCCTTCCCTTCTCCCGCACATTGCCCCCATAGCCCGATTGCGTCTCTGGAAACAAAAAGAAAAAAGAAAAAAAAAAAAAAAAAAAAAAAAAAGACCCTTAGCGACGTAAACTTTTCGCCCTCAGACTTAAATATAAAACCTAAGCACTTGTCTACCGTTCAGGTGTTACAGAACAACGATTCATTTGCATAAAATGGATATACAACTGAAAAGGCCTTCACCTTAAAATCTACCTTTTAGGAAATGGCTCTGGACACGCGTTACCGACCAAAACA
>NC_051422.1:18216408-18223908 GCF_015228065.2 Penaeus monodon
ATAAACGTAAGAATAAGCTTACGAATAAGAATAAGAATACTGATAAGAATAGGAAGACAGCAAACAAATACATTTGAAAAACAAAAAAGTAAAAGAGCAGATGACAGAAATAAATAAAGTCAAGACAAACAAACAAATGAATACAATGTAAAACAAATTGAACCAACAACAAAGTGATAGAGAGAAAGATAATATTAGATATTTAAAACAGATACATAAACAAAGGATAGAAATTAACCACGAAGAGGGTAAATGAAAAATGGAAGGGTTTGTTAAGTAAACACACAAATGGCCCCCGTGCGCGAAGGATATACTTTCGGGTTTTCAGTCACTCCTGGAGAGAATTGCTTTCATTAAGCTGCCTGTCTCTTGTGGTAATCATACGCATTACGGAAAAGTAATTCAGGTATTTAGGCATCTGTTCGACTTTGTCCTCGAATACCGTTCATTGTTGCTGCATTTGGGAAGCAACGTTTGCATTGCAATTACGTTCGTTTATGAATACGTGATGGATGTGCGCATTTGCATAACCATGAATGAAGCAAATGAGAAGAGAGGAGAAGAGAGAGGACGCATATCTTTCATTCATACTGTCAACGTCAATCAGCTTTTTTTTTTTTTTTTTTTTTTTTTTAATTCCCCAACAAACAGTTTTTAACCGCGTCCTGCAGTTACTAATAACACCAGCCGTTGTTTTAATAACCCAACCTCCAAGCAGCGGGGACGGTAAGTGTCGCTTGGCAGGCAAGTCGGACATTGCAAAGCTGCATGAAATTATAGCATTTACGGTGATTTAAATCATTTATATACAGTTTGCGGTCTGAGGTTAGAGTGGCGGTGCAGTTTTCAGTCGCTATGGCCATTTCCTAACGGCTCATTTAGGTAGCTTGTATTACTTTCATAAACAGGAAATAAAATCGATTGTCCTGTGTTGATATGAGCCATAAAGACCCTTTATTAGTTCGTGCATCGTTGCAATGCGGTTGGTATATCATGCGTGGATAAACATAATGCCACGGAAGGTATTTTTGTTTACGTTTCCAAACTATAGACCTATGCAAAATATGAGAACAATTTATATACAATTCTCCATACTAGATTTTAGACGGACAATGAAACAATGAAAGATATTAACACAGACTCTGCATAATCACTTTGCCACATCTGCTTTCATCAGTTGCAGGCGATTAACATTAAAAAATAATCCCTCCATGTTACACGTCGGCTGGGGCCTTAACTGCCTTGCTAAATGACACGGATCACATATCAGCAAGGGCCATTCCACGCCACTACGGATCTGCGTTTGTCTCTTTAAATCGCGGTGAAATATGTGGGCGCGATAGCTGGAAAAAAAATGGTTTCAAAATATTCATCAAAATGATTCATTGAAGAAAATTCAAAGGGGAGATAAAAGGGGAAAATGAAGGTGAGGGAACATGAAAAGATGGAGAGAAACATCAGGAAATTGCAACCAAATGGACCTGCTGCCTTTATGCGCATTGCATTCATTCTCGTTTGTTCTGTGGGACCTTTAGTCAGCCAGCTGACAGCTTGTGAATAACAATGATAAAGTGTGGCGTGTTTGTTGTACATTACCTGGCTTGCAAACAGGTGGGGGCATGAGAACTCGTGGTGTTTCCCGTAATACTTCCGTTGGTGAAAAACTGACTCGAGTTTAAACAATACAAATGTTTATTGTATATGAAAAAAAAAGTTGTTGTCTTTGCTTCCCGTCCCTCCTAAAAACAGTGTACTCAAAGTAAATAGAAAGGTCAGGAGCAACCTTTTAACTATAAACAGATACAAAAACGCAGGCATAAACAAACACGCGCGCTCGTACACACACACACACACATACACACACACACACACACACACACACACACACACACACACACACACACACACACACACACACACACACACACACACGCACACACACACACACACACACACACACACACACACACACACACACACACACACACACACACACACACACACACACACACACACAAACAAACAAATAAATAAACAAACAAACATACATACATACAAATAAACAAGCAAACAAACATACAAACGACAGCAACAACAACAACAACACAACGCAGTTTTCTAACAAACAGCTGGTGCCAGTTTATTCATCCCAGGAGAGTCTACCCACATTCTTCGCCGAGGCAAACAGGTGTGTGTAGGCGTGGCCACTGACCTACATAAAGCTGATTGATCATTAAGGGAGAAAAGTAATAAGGAAAAGGCACATAAGAGGAAAAAGTACCCTGGTTTGTGGCTAATGATACTTTTGCTCGCTACTCGCTATTTTCTTGCCGACTTGATTTTATTTTTTCTCTCTCTCTCTTTTCATTTACTTGCTCTTATTTTTGGTGGCTGATTTTATATTAAAAATCAATTGGATTGTGCGAATAGGCACCGGTAGTAACTCAGAAAATTTGTAAATCATCGACCAAGGCTGATGTCTTGGCAACTGCACTTTCGGTGAGTTTCCAATAGTCATTTGACTTTGAGATGCACCGTAAAAGTTAATGTCATTTCCTGTTATAATATCGGTTTTTCTTCTTTGCCTGGTGTTATAAATTTCTACCGATAAGTGGGTTCGATGAAGACAGATTTATTGTGTGGCTTTTGATATGATATGGTCCTTTTTTTTTTCCTTTGTAATATTGCGATTCAGGAACACACACGCGCACAAAAAAAGAAAAAAAAAGAAATTTTTGGAGAGAAATTTAATGTTCACCTGCCCCCAAAGGAACGCTTATAATAAACATTAATATCATCATACAGTTTATCATGCGCTATCTCATCAATGATTAATCTTATGTATTTGCAAACAGAGATCAATTCACAACTATGCAACGATTAGTACGGCGTTGCTTCGCTATTCAACCATCCACTGCCTAGACTAACCTACCTCTTGCCGTCTTTCCAATCTCTAATCATCCTAAATCTTCGAAATAATGTGATTCCAAAACTAGTCATAACAAAGAAAAACAAAAAGCGTGATAAGCCTTATGCAAGATTGTGTGCTAGTTATCGAGGTTCAAGCATAATACATCTGGCAGCCACACCGTCATTATAATCCGCTAGTTCCATAAAGTTGACATATAACCACTTATCTTTATAATGGCGTTTTTTTTCGGTGACGTACTTGGCATTTTGACGATATTTTTACCATAATGGTCTGAATGCGAAACCAAGTAAGAAAGTAAAAATGAAATTGATAATAATAGCAGTGATAAAACATGACAAAAAAATGCATCAGATTGTCATATCCGATATTGAGGTATTGATCCCGATATCAACTGTCTGTTTGATTATATGATATCGTTTGCCCATGGAAGAATAAGATAAGGAAATGAGAATAAATGAATAAAATGAGGATGGATATCTCGGTGAAATTAACTCGGGAGAGGTCAAACTCGGGGCGATTTTGGTAGGGACAAAGACAGACTGTTGAAATGATAAACAGGCACTCTCGTCTAATTTATTCTCTAGTGAATGATTAATGTCTGTATCAATACTAACGTCCGATTTCGTTATTGCCTATTCGTCTTAACGTTCTGTCTCTTTTCTTAGTCTTTTTTTTTTTTTTTTTGCGTTTTCTTTTTCAATTGTTTTCGTCCTATTCAACATTTCTTCTGTAAGTGAAATTACTTTAATTAGCTTTTATTTCCAAGGTTTTATCTTAGATTTACAACCTTTATGTGTGTTTCAAAGACCCGCTTAATCTTTAACTTGAATGAGAGATAAACAAACTTTGACTTTTATGAATTCTTAGCCCCCACTCTCTCTCTCTCTCTCTCTCTCTCTCTCTCTCTCTCTCTCTCTCTCTCTCTCTCTCTCTCTCTCTCTCTCTCTCTCTCTCTCTCTCTCTCTCTCTCTCTCTCTCTCTCTCTCTCTCTCTCTACCTCTACCTCTACCTCTACCTCTACCTCTACCTCTCCCTCTCCCTCTCCCTCTCCCTCTCCCTTTCCCTCTCCAAATACCGCAACAACATAGAATGTCGATATCCATTGACGAGAGAAAAACCCTTTTCAATCTTACAGCCATAGAGATTCTGCGGTCCCCCCCCCCCCACCCTCTCGCTTCAACAATGAGAACGCGGAGCCACTTCTGTCCATCGCAGCTCTCAGTCCAGTCTTCTCTCCTCATCTCTCGCCTTGGAGCTGCTTATCGACTTGCCATAAAGAACTAGGAGGTTGTATTGTGTCTTGACTGGACCTCAGTCGCGTGGCACTGACATATGCTCGAGTATAATGTCGTATAACCGGTTCCTTATGGCTCGCTTCTAACGGATAAATGTTATTGGTTGATACGACTCGTTATCGGCGATCTAAGGAAGGAGAAGGGAGGAGATTGAGAGGATTTTATTTATAACATGTATGAGACTTGTCTGGCGGATCCGAACTCTGGAACAAAAGGGTTTCCTGAGAAGTCTTGACTGTCATCTGGAAGGCGATGAAGGTCAAGAATTCTTTTGTGTGTGTTTCTCTCTCTCTCTCTCTCTCTATCTATCTATCTATCTATCTATCTATCTATCTATCTATCCATCTACCTATCTATCTTCCTCCCTTTCTCAATTAATCTACCCTAACCCCTTAACCCAGGCGTCCAGACGGGGCCCTAACACCGCACGTGCTCCTCCTTCCGACGAACTGCCACCTGAAGCTCCTCCCATTACACGAATTACCATCAAGCACGAGCCCCTAATACGCAATCTAAGGGAAATAAAAACAAGCATCGCCCATTGCCAGCTCGAGGGCCTGGCGGGGTGACCGGATACCCTGTTGACTGCTGCTCTGTGGTCGGCCTCAGGTGTTCGGCCACAAATGTCTCACTTACCGCGACGTACGAGTGTGTATTTATTAATTTCCGTAATAGTAAATTGAATTCGTGCAGTTACAGACGGGAGGTTTGGGGAGAGGGGAGAACAGGGTGGGGGTGAGGGTGGGATGGGGAGAAGGTGGAGGGGGAGGGAGAGAGGGAGGGAGGGAGGGAGAAGGTGGAGAGGAGGGAGAGAGGGAGAAAGAGAGCGAAGGAGGGAGGAATGAAAAGAGGGAGAAAGGGATGAAGGGGAGGAAGTGAGTTGAATGGTGTGAAAAGTATATCTGGACGTAGGTGAATGCGCGTTTCAAAAACATGATGATTTTGCACTTTTAATCTTACTCATTAAGACGAAAAAAGAAGTGAAAGAGAGAGTGAGGAAGAAAAAAAGAAAGAAAAAACAGGCTATGAGCATAATGATAAAAAATACCGGGCTTAGTGTAACAGCAAAACAAAGTTCGGGTATTTGCAGAAGTAAAAGCAGGCTCATGCATGTGTTCTGTGAAATGCTGATTGTGACACATGCTAACGGTTACAGCATTGCCGAAAATATATTCCTTCATTAGGGATCCAACACATACATCGTTTTGCCACGAATGAATCGCACTTTTTTCTCCCACCCCCCCTTTCCCTTCGTTTTTTTTTGGGGGGGGGAGGGGGGTCTTTTTATGTAATCGTATTTGGATACCTCGGAACATTTAGAGAAAAAAATTGGGAGACGGGGATGGGAGGGGGTGGGGGAAGGGAGGGAAGGGAAGGAAGGGGTTGTTTGGGGGAGGGAGGGATGGGGGAGAAGGGGAGGGAATTAAAAGGTGTCGGAATTTCCCCGAAAAAAGCGAAATCAGATGTTGACACTTGTGGCCGCATCGGAAGGGGGAAATGACCATTACCGTAAAGCACAGAACACAAACACAGACAGCGGTAATCTAGGAAAGCGCTTGACAGGAGGTCCGAGGCTTCGCTAGTCCATCAAAGGGAATTTGTGCGACAGAAGGAGTGGGAATGAGAGAGAGAGAGATGAAAAAAGGAGGGGGGGCAAAGGAGGGAAGGAGAGAGAAAGAGAGAGAGGAAGGGAGGGAGAGAGAGAGAGAGAGAGAGAGAGACAGAGACAGAGACAGAGACAGAGACAGAGACAGAGACAGAGACAGAGACAGAGAGAGAAACAGACAGACAGACAGACAGACAGAAATGGAGACACAGACAGACAGAGACAGAGAAAGAAAGAATTAAAGAAACAAAAAGTGCTTAGTACTTATGCAATAATCCCTAAACTTGTGCAAGCGAGGTGTTCAGAGGCGAATCGTCTGCAGATCCTGACCTCAACAGATCCCGGCTTGTGCAAGAGCAGGAACCAAGAGCCTGGAAAGTGCTTGGGGCAAGAAATTAGGCCGCTTTGCGTTAAGTCGGAGTCGAATCATAAGGCTTATTTTGGCCTGCGCTTGACGTGCCTGAAATTGCTGTGCGAAAACTAGCGAGACTGTCGAGTCATTCTTTTTCGTCTGGTCTGAGCTTCCGTTTGTACATACCACAAGCACAAGCACACATATCTTTACACACACACGTGCACACACACAAATAGACGCAGACAAAGGCACACAGAAAAACATACACACACAAATACAGGCACAGACGTACGCACACACACATATTCACACACACACACACCACAAACAGACATTCTCTCTCTCTCTCTCTCTCTCTCTCTCTCTCTCTCTCTCTCTCTCTCTCTCTCTCTCTCTCTCTCCCTCTCTCCTCTCTCTCTCTCTCTCTCTCTCTCTCTCTCTCTCTCTCTCTCTCTCTCTCTCTCTCTCTCTCTCTCTCTCTCTCTCTCTCTCTCTCTCTGATAAAATATCTTGTTAGTGTTTTTTTCTCTCTTATTAAGATAAAATCCGAAAATATTAGTATCATGCCTGAACTGAGGAAATGTCAAATTTAATTGGTTAGTAAACGCTTAATTCGTTAGGAACATAAATTTAGAGAAAATAACTTGTTGTAGATGATTTAATGGATAACAAATAAAAAGAAAAATCAAGGAAGCACTTCGTAAAACAAAAGATTAAAGGCAGCGGGCAAGCAAAATATCGCAAAGAAAAAAATATTATCTACAAATACACTTAAACGAAGAGATTCCCCGGCAATATCAGCGGATAAAAAAATGCTGTAAAAACAATCACAGACGAGAAACAAACTGAACGAAAATCAAGCAAAAACAGCGTTCGGGCAGCAGCATAAACTGGCCTTTGCATAGAGATTTTATCGGTTCTTGGTATCTGAAAACACTGGTTATATATATATATATATATATATATATATATATAATATATATATATATATATATATATATATATATATATATATATAGAGAGAGAGAGAGAGAGAGAAGAGAGAGAGAGAGAGAGAGAGAGAGAGAGAGAGAGAGAGAGAGAGAGAGAGAGAGAGAGAGACAGACAGGCAGACAGACAGACAGACAGACAGACAGACAGACAGACAGACAGACAGAAACATAGACAGAGAAAGAGAGACAGAGACAAATAGACAGAGAGAGAGAGAGAGAGAGAGAGAGAGAGAGAGAGAGAGAGAGAGAGAGAGAGAGAGAGAGAGAGAGAGAGAGAGAGAGAGAGAGAGAGAGAGCGATCTGAAGTTGCACAGCGAATA
>NC_051422.1:18228908-18241408 GCF_015228065.2 Penaeus monodon
GAAAATAACCTGCACTGCTTAAGAGGAGATGATCGGGCGGGGGGACAGATGGTGCATGTTGAAACGTTTGCAAGGTAGCGAGATGATGCGCCAGATGGTGTTCCAGTAGTCGGACTAGGAGAAGGAGAATTAGCAAGACTGAAATTGTGGAGTGGCTTCCTTGCTCTTACGTGGTGGAGTCCATAGAACCGTTTTAGCTGCGCGGTTCAACAAATAGCTGGCGAAGGGGGGGGAGGGTGAGAGGCTTCGGTATCGTAACTTTCAGCTGCGAATAGCGTATGACGTCACGGAATTAGTTATCCGTGATGCTAGTCTCATTTATTCATTTATGGAACAGAGGTTTTATAGTTAGGACACTCTGACCTATGTATAGACTTGAATGACCATATATATACGAGAATAGTTCAAGGGACTGGCGTTGACTTGCTTTGTGAAAAGGGAATGAAAAGTCAAATATAAATATAATTTAAATTAGCATGATCAAAATAGTCACTTTCAATATCATTTTGTAAATGATTATGTTAGATTCTCTGAACGTGGGGTAACTTGATTACAGAATTTTTGTCCTCATAAATCTTCACCATCTTTGGATATATATATATATATATATATATATATATATATATATATATATATATATATATATATATATATATATTTATATATATATATATATATATATATATATATATATATATGGAGAGAGAGAGAGAGAGAGAGAGATTCGTCTAATGTTTATGTTATAAGAGGAAACATCTTCTGCATTATAAAATCGGTTGTCCAGGAAATGCGAATATTCAGATTAACAAAATAGCTGAGCCTAGATTACAGATGCATAAATCACGCTACAAAATATATTCATATATGCATATTGGTAAACGTGTTGAGAAAGTTCACTATCTTTCTCGCCTCTGAATAGAAATAGTGCCCCCACCCCCTCTCTCTTCTAAAAAAAAAATAAGATTCATATTATAAGAATGATAATGAGGTAAATAAGGATAAAGTAAAAATACAAATAAGACTTGCACCCAATATCCTATGCTGAAAAGATACACAACGAAATTAATATAAGATACTTATTGGATCTAATCAAGATTGGCCTAGAATATAAAGCTCTTTGTGACACTTCCACTACATTGTCCCCCAGTGACGTACACGAAGTCACCTCGTTCTTGACATCAGCTGACGAATTACAAAAGACGCCATTCTCACGCCATGACGACTTCTTGGCGACGTCCTTATTGCATCCTTGTCAACACTGTACTTAAAATGACATATGCTAATTGAGTCCGTAAATATGTGGGAGAATAAATCAAAGGTAAGAAAAAGCAGATAAAAAAGTCTCAAGAAATTAGTGTCTTTACCCATCACAATTCAAGGCCAGGGGGTCGTCATTAAGCGTGAATAATGGCCGTGAAATTTGACGTTATTTTTTTCTCACGATAAGAACCCTTTCGGTCCCGGTAATGAGTCTTCTTTTTGGTGCAAGCAGAAGCAGAAGCGACTGCATTAACTCCCGTCTGCTCTGGATTGTCCGCTGCCCTTTCCCGCTAATGAATAAATGAATATATAAACAGCTTCTAATCCTGAATGAAGAATGTATAGAACTGCGGAGTGAAGAGAAGTTGTTAAGCTGAAGAGAAATAATATAAGTTTTAAAAAGGTCACTGCCAAATGCATTTCTTTTGGTAATTGCAAACGAACCATTTTGACTTGGGTGACTAACTCTACGGGTTTCGTCTGCCATGAAATATGATGCCAATAGGGTTTTTTTAATGTACTTACAAAAGGTATAATGCGCGAACTATTTCTGATAAAAAATCTAAAGTAATATTTTATGCATATTTCCAGCGACACCAAAACCTCCGTGAAAGTAGACTTGAATAATTAAACGAAGAGAAAAAAAAAAGTCATAGTTTTTTCTTTCTTTCTTTCTTTCTTTCTTTCTTTCTTATTTTTAGTGAGGGTGAGCAAATCGTTTTTTTTTATTTTTTTTATTATTATTCTGTATTATTAATTCTAGAGTTGCCTCAAGTCTTAAGCTTCTGTTGATCTCATGTTAATTCTATCTGCACTTTTTATGACATGTACAAAAACAAACATAATTAAAGTGAATTGGCTTATGCTTCTATCGACTTGATTAATTATTCATTCAAAAAAATGCAACTGCAGTTACTATAGTCAATTTTCAGTCTAATGACAGACTGATACTAAAATTGACCAGCACTAATATCATTGTTTACTGTTAATTGTTCAAAAGCAACAGTCGCAAATGAGAATTATTATTGTCTCTTTATTGGTAATTGAATCATTATGAAAATTTCATTATCACGATGACCATTTGATATCTGTCAAATGCAAGGAACTGCAATGTTGTTGATTATAGGGCGGCAATCCTGATAATAATAATTAAGTGACAAGGCTGACATTAATGGCAAAGGCTGACAATAGTAAGGATAGTTACAATAAAGTTATTGTCGATCTTGAAGACAAATTGTGACTTTGTTAAAAAATAATAATAATAAAAATAAATACATGAGAATGTTTGAAGCTTACAGTATAAATACATTAAAAAAAATATTTTGGATAACAAATTCTAATTCTTTCACAAGTACACTTTTCTTTCCTAACTTCGCCAAGAACAGCTCAAACCAATCATTTTCATTCTCTCTCTCTCTCTCTCTCTCTCTCTGTGTGTGTGTGTGTGTGTGTGTGTGTGTGTGTGTGTGTGTGTGTGTGTGTGTGTGTGTGTGTGTGTGTGTGTGTGTGTGTGTGTGTGTGTGTGTGTGTGTGCCCATGCCCCGCTGTCTGCATCACTCTCTCATTCTCACTCCTCTCTCTCTCTCTCTCTCTCTCTCTCTCTCTCTCTCTCTCTCTCTCTCTCTCTCTCTCTCTCTTTCTGTATGTGTGTGTGAGTCCATGCCTCGCTGTCTGCCTCTCTCTCATTTGCTCTTCTTTCTCTCTCTCTCTCTCTCTCTCTTTCCCACCTTCTCTCCCTCCCTCGCTTTCCCTCCTTTCTCCCTTGGCCAAGCAGCAGCCTCGGCCAGCCACCGCCCAGCACCCGACAAGGACACTACTGTCCGGAATACCCCCCCCCCCCGTGCACGGCCTCTCCCGGGGGCAGGCACCATGATATTGGCTTCATCAGTCACACATAAACACCGTTGTGTCGACCAAATTATTGTCGAGGAGAGCACTAACATAAGACAGGAGGCTTCGCAGATTATATTGACTGTAAAATAGACTTTATAACTTCAACAGACGATCGGTTAGCCCCCCCCCTAACTTTCCCCCTCCCCCTAACCCCCCTCCCTATCCCCTCTCGAACTCCCCCCTCCCACTCCCTCTACTCGAAGATTGAATAACAATGAATAACACTCACATGCATTCGATTCTTTATTTAAAATAGTTTTTTTTATATATTTTTTTTCTTCCTGCAATGAAGACATCGATAAAATGAAAGGAGTAAAAAGGGCTTCTTATTTCCCAACATCGTCAACATGGGTTCATGTGCAGTGTAAGAGATAATGATAAGTCAACCTTATAATCCTTGTGAGACAGCACTATTCTCTCCCCACATAAGGATTTACAGCGGCTGATAACTGCTATTATATCTCCGTGTGATCATCCCGTCCGTTCGCTTTTAAGAAGTGTGAAGAGCTTGGCGGAAGCTTACTTTTCTGCTAAGGGAGGAGCTGCGGGCGTGTCCCCCCCTCCCCCCTGCACATTCACCCTTCACGCCCCCTTCTCCCTTTCCCTTCGTCCCTTTTCCCACACCTTTTACACCCTTTTCCTTTTTTCTGATTCTTTGCCTTTTGCCGTTTCTCTCTTTCTCGTAACCTTTCTAAATCGGGTGATGGATTTTTTAAAAATATCTTCTTCATTCGTTTGTTTTCTCAATCTCTGTCTGTCTGTCTGTTTGTCTGTCTGTCTGTCTGTCTGTCTGTCTGTCTGTCTGTCTGTCTGTCTGTCTGTCTGTCTGTCTGTCTGTCTGTCTATCTGTCAGTCTGTCACTGTTTCTCTCTCTCTGTTTCTCTCTCTCTCTCTCTCTCTCTCTCTCTCTCTCTCTCTCTCTCTCTCTCTCTCTCTCTCTCTCTCTCTCTCTCTCTCTCTCCTATCCCTCTCCTGCTCCACTTCGTTAGATTGCCTCCCCTACTTCTCACCATGTAAATATGTATACTTAAAACACAAGGAGCAGGTGGAGGAACGGGAAGGGGGCGGGGAGGGAGAGGGGAGGAGTAAGGCAAGGGGAGGGGAGGAGTGAGGCTGGGGGAAGGGCACGAGGAGGGAGGATAGGGTAAGGGTAAGGGGAGGAAGGGTTACGGAAGATGTAAGGTAGAGGGAAAGGGAGAGGGAAGGGGAAGGGGCAGGGGAAAGGGAAGGGGTAGGGGAAGGGGAAGAGGAAGGGGAAAGGGAAGAGGAGAGGTTACTCGGGCGTAGATAGTGGTATTCCTCAATGATGAACAACCAGCCAGGTGTGTCCGTCGATTTAGGGAATTCTCACTCTGCCTCCTTCTTTCCCTTTATCTAACTTCCTTCGTGTCATTCCTCCTATCTTCCTGTCTAAAGCTCGTATGTCCCAACAGGTGTTGCGATGTTTGCATGACGGTGCGGGGTCATGCAACATGAGGTGCGGTCATGCGGTAACACCCCAGTCGATTTCCCTCCGATGGAAAGCTGTTGCTTGTTAGCGGTCAAAGGGGCGACGGTTGGTGTCTGCATTCGCTTTATCGCGAAGAGAGGTAAGAGGAGAGGGCAGAAGAGAAAAGGAGAGGAGAGGAGAGAAGAGAAGAGAAGAGGAGAGGAGAGAGCAGACCAGAACGAGAGAGAGAGAGAGAGAGAGAGAGAGAGAGAGAGAGAGAGAAATATATAGAGAGAAACAGAGACAGAGGGAGAAAAAGAGCAAGAGAGAGAGGGGAGGGGTGGTTGGAAGAGACAGGGAGAGAGAGAGAGCAGAATTCTACACACAAAACACACGAATCCGACGATAAACACGTATAAATAAGAGCGGAAGACGCAACACCACATCTCACACACATCTCCCTTTTCCGTTTCCCAACAGCAGCTCTGCAAAATGTTGCAACAAAATACTCGTTAAGTCACTGGACCAGGAAAATTATCACTGCTTCATCGATTGAATTAACCAACACATGTTATTGCGTTGCATTTTCCACGAGTCTGCAATTTAATGTAAGTATCACTAGCTGTCTACACGCTAAGTTGAATCACTCTATTTGGTTTGGTGAAGCCCACACAAAGGGGTTATTGCCGTCGAGCCATACTGTGTAAATAGATAAAGCTTCGGCCAAACCATGTTTCTACGGTAGATATCATGCAATGTTTTGTTTCCTTGGAGATTTTGGTCTTGGAGGGGGGAGGGGAGAGGAAGGGAGGGGGAGGGGGGAGATGGGTGCTATGATGGCCTATTATCTAGAGAATAAGTCTTGCAATTTTCCTCCCCCCCCCCTTTTTTTTCTTTTCAGAAAATTCTGATCGAGATTCGAATTCCTCCATTGTAGACTGGAATTCCAAGTTTTAGGGCAAATAATCTTGATGGTCAGTTGCGTTGAAGAAGAAGGCGATATATACATATATATTTTTTTTACACGGAGTCGGATCAACGATTTTTGAATACGTTTGAAACACAAGCAGTCTTTTCGGGTGACGATGATTGGGTGTCTGATACCCCTGCGAGAATTCTGATTGGCTGAAAGGACCGGTGCTCTTTCGAAACAGTCTTTCAATAAATCTAACAACCACTAGCTAATAAGGCATTCAGCCATATATATTCCGACGGGCAACTCCACCATATATATGTTGTTGTTGTTGTTGTTTTGTGTGTGTGTTTTTAGCCGTTTATTGTGGTTTGAATATTGATCACACCGGGTGGTGGTAACGGTCATTCCAGACGCTGTATTTATATAAAAAAAGAAGAAATAATATAAAAAAAGAACGATTAAAACTGAAAATAAGAGAGATAAAGCCGTACAATCATCCTGCTTCCCTGCGCCATTGTCTCTTAACCCTCAAGTAGTCACTGAGAAATACTCTTGCGTCGATAGAGCTCAAAATCAGCGGTCGCGTCACATAATGAAGGGGGCGTGGCGGACGCGGCCTATACGATAGCCGTATTAAGGTCGGTTACCTTACTATCAATACACAAGTTTCCCGCCCTTAACGAGAATTGGCGATTAAGACTATACTGCCCCGAACCTTCTTATTGTTTATGACCTGGCGAACCCAGTTTACTGCGGAACAAACTTTTCAGTTGCATTCATTGTTTTTCTTTTACAGTCAGTATGCGTTGGCTTTTAGTTACCGTCGCGTTGGAATTTTTGCAGGCTGACTTTCCGTGTGAATAGAGAGAAATGGGTGCAACATTAATTTAAAAAGAACTCTTGTTTTCTTTCCGTTTTTAGTCACTTGGGTTGAACTCGTCCTTAACGAAATTCCGAAGATGATCTTGAACTAGACCTTTCTTTTTGAGTTTCGATCTTCGGAATCCATGTCTGGATCACCATTAGGCTTGATTATGTTGTCAGCAATGTGTGGCTTAGCAGGTTATGGCCCCGAAAACCCAAGACTGCTGGTCGAGGGCGAATCCAACAGAGAGGCTCTTGCAGCGAGGGATTCCTGTGGAGGTGTTACTCGCCACGTGGAGTTTCAAATATACTTTTCTTAAATGATTTTTTTTTCTTCCGTCATGCTAAGAGTAAATGATTTGCATATTGTCGTGCAGTACTTAATTTTACGCTGATTTATTTACATTGTATTTTCCTGGATTCTTGTCTAACCCCAAAAGAATATAATGCAAATAATTTTCAAAACTGGAATCTCTATAAATGTTTTTGTTTTACTGATACGCCGTAATCTTGATATCATATTAATATATATAACCAAAATTGGTATATTGATATTATCAGTTGCCCAGGCGTTAAATATGTAACCAAAAAGTAAACCAAACATAATTGCATAAACCTAAAATAAAACCTGAAATCTATGCCTATGACTATTCTTGCAACATGGTTTTCGCTTTCCAAAATCTAAATCCTTAGTTGTGGATGATTCGTGAAACTGTGTTTGAATTGAAGCAATAACTCTGGCCTCACGTCTTGATGATGGTTATTAGAGTAAATTAACTCTGCGTCTGAGAATCAACAAAAACGTTCCTGATGAATTGGAAGGACTTAAGATAACTCGATCTTCTTTACTTTCCCTTCTCCATTTTGCTTATAATCTCTCTCTCTCTCTCTCTCTCTCTCTCTCTCTCTCTCTCTCTCTCTCTCTCTCTCTCTCTCTCTCTCTCTCTCTCTCTCTCTCTCTCTAAATTAGAAACATTACGTCCATAATAGTATCCCTGGTTTTTTTTTTTCCTATGAGAGATTTTACGAAGGTTATGAGAGGGACAGAAGGAGAGATAGAATGAAAAGAAAAAAAGAAGACAATATATATATATATATATATATATATATATATATATATATATATATATATATATATATATAAAGAGAGAGAGGGAGAGAGAGAGAGAGAGCAGGAAGGGGGAGGAGCAATGTGTCGAACCGGTTCTAACTTGACGAAGGAGGAAGGGTCATAGGAGAGACCGAGAAGAAGGAGGAGGAGGGGGAGGAGGAGGAGAAGAAAGAGGAGGAGGAGTAGGAGAAGAGGAAGGTGAGGAGAAGGAGGAGGAAGAGGGTGAGTAAGATTAGGAGGAGGAGGAGAGCGAGTAGGGGTAGACGGAGTAAAGTGAGGAGGAGGAGGAGGAGAAGGGCCAGGAGGGGTACGATCAGGTTCTGAGCACATGATATTCCTCAGCAATAATTAGGTCAGTGAGGCCGATGCTAGGGTTTCGTCTTTCGAAAAAAATGGAAGGGTTTGGAGGCGTCTTCGCGGAGGGGCAGCCTCGGCCGCGTTGTCGGAGGTCTTGGGTGAAAAACAAGTTCTACTGATGGAGAAAAAAAAGGAAAGTCTATGCCATTTGGTACATGATGGTGTTACGGGCGACCGCGATATGGACCTTCGAGGACGTCTGAACTGCTGTTTGGAGGTGATGTAGGGTAAGTCTGGGTTTTTGAATTAGAATCGCAACATGGTGGTCGTACGGGTGACTAATTTTCGATGAGACGGGAGAGTATATGAAAGAGGAGAGGTTTTTCTTTGTCTTTTCTTCTTGTATTGTAGTGTTCTCTCTGTCTCTCTCTCTCTCTCTCTCTCTCTCTCTCTCTCTCTCTCTCCCTCTCCCTCTCCCTCTCCCTCTCCCTCTCCCTCTCCCTCTCCCTCTCCCTCTCCCTCTCCCTCTCCCTCTCCTTCTCCCTCTCCCTCTCCCTCTCTCTCTCTCAGCTCACAGCCACGTCACAGGACCAGCTTAATGAGCCTGATCACTGGGTTTACTTCGTGATGGAGAGTTAACTATAAATACTAGGGGATGGATGGCCGGCCTGACTGACTCGGCATGCAGTAATTGATTCCACGATAGCATGAATTCATCTCCAGGAATGTAGAGAGGAAAAACTAAATTAAAGGGAATTATTTTGTAAGCAGATATTTCAGGCAGGTGGTCGTACACATGCATACAGAAACGGACACACACACACACACACACACACACACACACACACACACACACACACACACACACACACACACACACACACACACACACACACACACACACACACATATATATAGAGAGAGATAGATAGATAGATGTAGATATACGCTGATTATTAAACTCCTATCAGCTGTTTGCTATCTAAATTACATATGAATATAGTATCCCGTAATTGCATCCATAATTCAGATATTCATGATATAATGCACATAGATTGACATAGATGCATATACAGACTAACAGATAAATTAAGATGTATAATTAGATAATTAGATAAATCTAGATAGATAACTGTATGCATAAAAGTAAATTAGAAGGTTAATGTTCTCCATATATAAGTGTTATAAACATTGGCTATAATCCCTGTCTGCTGTATTCTAGAGGGAGAAATCAGCTGTCAGTGATAAAAATTACGATAATTAATTTTCTAGATTGAATATACATGCGATCTTTTCTTGATGACTTCCACCTCCCCCTCTCTTTCTTTCTTTCTTTCTCTCTGTCTCTCTCTCTCTCTCTCTCTCTCTCTCTCTCTCTCTCTCTCTCTCTCTCTCTCTCTCTCTCTCTCTCTCTCTCTCTCTCTCTCTCTTTCTATCTGTCTATCTCTACCTATCTCTCTATTTATTTATCTATCTATTTATCTGTCTTTCTATCTCTCTTTGTATCTCTCTTCTCCTCTCTCTCCATTTCAGTGCCTTTTTTTTCTTAACTAAACAGTAATATAAGGAATTAATCAGTAATCACGAATACACCTAATGTGTTAATTGGACATTTCACCTGACCAAACATTATTAACTTTTAAGGGAGACCACTGACGCATTCTGGTATTTAGTAGCCTTCACCAATTAGTTTGATTCAGTGTAATGATCAGAATCAGAAACTCATATGCCGTTCTGTGAAGCACATTATATAGAATTGGTCTTGTTCAATGGTCAGTCTAAAACGTATTACGCACTTCATTCTACTAAATATGTATTGAAAGTAAAAAACCGAGTGAATATTAAAAAGAAAAAAAATGTGATCATAATAAAATCAAAGTGAATCATAATAAGCATGCTGTTTGCTTTTACTTCATTGGTAACTGAGAATCTATTTTTTCTTGGGGAATATAAAAAAAAATCCAACGAGTTTGAAATTCGTATGCGTGGCTTCACATCATTTTGAAATATATATACATTCAAGCCTTTCTCGTTCAAAAGGAAAGGAAGTGAAGAAAAAAAAACCTTTGTGATATTCAAGCCTAAAGCTCACAATAAATGTATATTATTAGGCTGACTTATGTGCATCGAAGGACGCGTTATGCTCCATGACAGGCGCCTTGGGGCTTCGGCCAAGAGAAATACGGAGTCGCCTTTGCGAGCCAATCAAAAGGTCACCTTGCCAGTCACTAATCCCAAATTGTCTAATTGTCTCTTTTGATTGGCTGCCTGGAGGCAAAGCGAGCACTCTGATTGGTTACAGAGTAAAGGTGTTCTTATCGAGATATATTGCTTTCGGTAAAATACGAGACCCCTTTAACTAACGGCTTGCATTGTGCACTCCCGACCCCATTATGACAACCCTTAATGACCGAACGACCCTCCACTCGCCCTTGGAGAAGCAACGACTAAAGAGGTCGTTCTCAGCAATTCTCTCCGGCCCAACACCCCTCCCCAGCTCTCCAGGGACTCACGCGAGAGGGAGCTAGGATACGGAATAACGAAGCTAGATAAAACAACAGCGGGAAGGGACGGACCGAAGGCTGGGATTAGCTGTTTAGTGCGGCCAAGGTTCGCTCGCTCCCTCCTCCTCTTCCTCCTCCTCCCGCCGGGTCGTCTTCCACGGAGGGAGGGAGAGAGAGAGAGGGCGAAACAGAGAGACAATGAGGAAGGTTAAGGTAAAGAAGAAGGAGGAGGAGGAGGAGGTGGGGGAGGAGGACGAGGACGAGGAGGAGGAGGACGAGGAGGAGGAGAGGAGGAGGAGGAGGAGGAGGAAGAGGACAAGGAGGAGGAGGAGGAGAAAAAAAAAGAAAGAAAAGAGAGAGAGGAGAGAGAGAGAGAGAGAGAGAGAGAGAGAGAGAGAGAGAGAGAGAGAGAGAGAGAGAGAGATCGTGCGAGCCAGCATGATAACTGGAAAATTATTCCTCCACAGGTTGAGGGAAAGCTATTTCTGTGTATGGAAAGAACATGAAAATTACTAGCAATTTCAAATGAATGTGTATAGATACACATTCACATTTTCCCTAAAGATAAATACACAATAAGGTATAAACAAAAAGTTACTTTATAAAAATAATAGCTTTTGCCAACAATACATGTAGTGAAGAAAGAGGGAGATTCTTAAACATGTTTTTTTTTTCTTTCTTTCTTTCTTTAACGGCTTGCAAACACTTAATATAAGCACTAGAATGAGAAACAGAAAAATCTATCATGATTCTGGAAAATAAGAGAGAGAAATTGCACACCACAATAATTTCTTAGACGTGGAAAGGTAGGTCACTTAAAATGTCAGATCATTATGACCTGGAAAACAAGATATTTCCAGTTTCATTTCATATACGATATATGTATGAATATAATTATGTATGTATGTATTTATCTATGTATGCATGCATGTATATATGTATGTACGTATGTGTGTATGTATGTGTGTATGTATGAGTGTGTGTGAGTGTATAGGTATGTAATTATGTAAAGGTGGATGGATGGATGGATGTGTATGTGTGTGTGTGTGTGTGTTTGTGTGTGTGTGTGTGTGTGTGTGTGTGCGTGTGTGTGTATATAAATAGATAAATAGAAAGATAGACAGAGAAAGAGAAAGAGAGAGATATGCACACGACCTATTGTTTACCTCTTCACAGCAAATAAACATAAACTAAAATATAACACAAACAAAAGAATGACTCGTTGTTGTTGCAAAATTACGCTATAAACATTAAGTGGAGCTTAAGATGCCGCATCATTTTAGGGTAGTCTACCCTGAAGCGCAATTCACATTTTCTGCCTGTGTTTCACTTATTTTTCTTTCGTTTTTTTCTCTTTGTGTTATTTACGTACACTATTTATTTTATATTTTTCTTTCGTGTTTCGTGTTTATTTTTGCTTGTGTGTCTGCATGTATATTTTTGCAAATATGCTTTGTCCTTTTGAAATTCTTGTGTGTGTGTGTGTGTGTGTGTGTGTGTGTGTGTGTGTGTGTGTGTGTGTGTGTGTGTGTGTGTGTGTGTGTGTGTGTGTGTGTGTGTGATGTATGGTGTGTGTGTGTCTGTCTTTCTGTTTGTCAGTTTGTCTGTCTGTCTATCAGCCTATCTGCCCATCTACCTGCCTGCCTATCTGTCTATCTATATGTCTATCTAACTGCCCGTCTGTCTGTGTCTCTGTGTGCATGGATTTGCAGCTTTTCAACAGCAATGTGCCTCCCCCTTTCTGAGTTAGAGTTGCACGGTGTATTGCAGAGCGTGGGAGCAAGGAAGTAAATACACATGATACACTGCTTCGAATGTTCGGTCTCGCCGCCTCCCCTGACTGCATGCAACTGAAGCTTCAATACAAATACAATATTCGCATCCGTGTCCATATGTATATAAAAAAAAATGTGTTTATTTGTGCATGTCTTGTATAAATGATTTACATTCCTTATTTTTCATGTGTGTGTATATGTTTGCATAATGTATGTATGTATATTTGTGAATTTATGTGTACATTCTTTTGCATGTAGTGATAAGTTAATTCTCTTTGAAATGAATATACTGACATTAACTTCTCTTAAACGATACGTAAGTCAACCACAAACTCAAACGATAAAACAAGTGAATGTTTTTCTAAATGGAATGAAATCCCTTAGAATGCTATCCCTCACTCTGCCGGGCAGAATAAAGATGCCATTCTAACATTCTCGATCAGTTAAACAC
>NC_051422.1:18253908-18256408 GCF_015228065.2 Penaeus monodon
AGGGGGAGGAGGAGGAGGAGGAGGGGGAGGAGGAGGAGGAGGAGGAGGAGGAGGAGGAGGAGGAGGAGGAGGAGGAGGAGGAAAAGGAGGAGGAGGAGGAGGAGGAGGAGGAGGGGGAGGGAGAGAGAGAGAGAGAGAGAGAGAAAGAGAATAAAAAATAAGGCAGCGAAATATCTAGCTTTATCGGAAACTCACGCACGGAAACACACACAACACACACACACACACACACACAAGCAAGCAAAAAGCAAACAAACAAACAAAGACAAAGACAGACCCACACGAAGAAAAGAACGAGACAAACCGACAGAGGAGAGAGAAAGGAGAAAAGTTTCAAAACAGAACAAAATAATACTTTTAAATGGCACTTCGAACGTACATTTGCCGAACACGAATTTACACCCCGATATATATAAATACAAGAGCAAGAAACATTTAAAAGCCCACTAAATTTCCAGAATGAGTACTTGGCAAGCCATTATATCAACAGGAGCATGTCAATTGAAGAACGTCGTTGAAAGGAATGAATGAAGTTGCCATTAATCAAAGGGACAGAGAAAGAACGTTATTGTCCGCTTCACAAGGGTGGTCTTAAATGGAGAACCGGATTACGTGTCAAGGGTCAAGGGATTTGATATTACTCAGGTGTGTTTCGAGATCGACACACCCAAGGAGAAAGAGGAAAAGGGGGAGGAGGGGAGAGGATAGTAGGAAGGGGGGGGGGGAAGGGAGGGGGATAGGAGGGAGAGGGAGGAAGGGAGGAAGGGGATAGGAGGGAGAGGGAGGAGGGGAGAAGATATTAGGAAAGGGAAGGGTGGTAGGGGGATAGAAGAGAGAGGGAGGAGGGGAGAAGATGGTAGGAAGGGGGGAGGAAGGGGGAGGAGGGGAGAGGATGGTAGGAAGGGGAAGGAAGGGGGAGGAGGGGAGAGGATGGTAGGAAGGGGAAGGAAGGGAGGGGGATAGGAGGGAGAGGGAGGAAGGGAGAGGATGGTAGGAGGTGGGAGAAAGGGAGGGGATAGGAGGAAGAGAAAGGAGAGGAGGGGATAAAAGGAAGTGAGAGGAAGGGAGGGAATAAGAAGAAGAGGGAGGAGAGGAAGGGATAGGAGAAAGGGAAGAGATAGTAGGAAGAGGGAGAGGGGGAGAGAAAGATGAGAGGAGAAAATGTAAGTAAAGGGAAGGGAGTGGGAGATAGTGAGAAGGGGGAGGGGAAGTGATAGGAGAAAACTGGAGAATATTTAAGTAAAAAAAAAGGAAGACAATAGTAAAAAGTGAAAACAAATGAAAATATTATATGAAGTACAACGAGAGCAAATGAGGATGGGAAACAGGAAGGAAGGAAGAAAAGAAGAGAGAGAGAGAGAGAGAGAGAGAGAGAGAGAGAGAGAGAGAGAGAGAGAGAGAGAGAGAGAGAGAGAGAGAGAGAGAGAGAGAGAGAGAGAGAGAGACATACAGACAAAGAGATGGACAGATAGATAGACAGAAAAAGAGAGAAAGCAAGAGAGCTAAAACGAGAAGAAAGAGAGAGAGAGAGATAGAGAGAGACCAGAAACACACAAAAAATAATAATAAAAAATAAAATAGCGACTGCGAGGAAGATAGAGAGAGAAAGAGAGAGGCCAAAATATCCTCACAAGGAGAAGGTGGTAGTGACAGGCGTACGTAATGTATGTCTGAGAAGGAGTTTGAATAAAGGGCTCAGAGTGGACAGGAGAAGTCTGGGTGGAGATTAAAGGAAAAGAACATCGACTTCCTTTGTCCTATCGCCAGGGAGATCTTCCTTAAGGGTGAAGGAACTCGGAGGAAGGAGGGGAGAGTGAGGAGGGGAAAAGGAGGGGAAATTGAAATGAAGATGATTGGGTTTTGGGAAGGAGGGAGCAAAGGGAGGGGGTAGGGGTATGATAAGAGATAAAAAGGGAGAGACAGAGGGAGATTGAGAAGGAGAAGAGAGATGCGGGGGTAGTGGAAATGAGAAGGAGAGAGAGAGAGAGAGAGAGAGAGAGAGAGAGAGAGAGAGAGAGAGAGAGAGAGAGAGAGAGAGAGAGAGAGAGAGAGAGAGAGAGAGAGAGAGAGAGAGACTGACAGACAGAAAGTCATGCAAGAAAAAAGACAGGAAAAAAAAACATGCATGCAGATAACACCAAACTCAAAAGAAAAGTAAAAATAAAGAAACAGACAAAGAAAAAAGTGAGCACAAGGGAATGAGAAGCAAGCAGATGGCAGCAAAAGACGAAGAATGATCATTACAGAATTATATTTTAGCTGAAGTTAAACCCCTTCCTGTGCTCTCGATGCCTGAGTCAGCAAAATAGATAAAGAGAAGGAAAATTGAAATCAAACGCATATATCATTTGCACTTATCACTATTTTCAGAGGGAGAATTCTACGAGAAATTGAGGAGAAAAAACTACCACGCACAATGCAAATTTTAGTTTAAAAAACGTAGCACAGAGGATGTTGACACTTACCTGAACACAGATAAAATGTAATAGGAAATTGTACA
>NC_051422.1:18263908-18266408 GCF_015228065.2 Penaeus monodon
AGATAATAACCATAAAACGATAAAAGATAATGATAATGAACACACTGATGAATTTAGTAATAAGAGTAACAAGGAAAATAATAAATATGGCAACAGCAGTAATAATAACCATAACGATAATGATCATGATAACAATGATAATGGTAGTAACGATAAAAAAAATATTATCATAATAGGAGGCGATGATAATAATGGTAATCATATAATTAATGTTAAACAAATAAACAAAGGAAGGCGGTGATATTGCTATAAACACACAATGAATATTTGCTACGATTTTCCAAAATGATCATAATTCAAAATAATTATAATGATGACTTATTCCAAATGATCTCGATAATTAACAGGCATTTAGAACTGAACTCCATTACTTTGAAAAATTACTGAATATTAAAGCACACTACCATAAATATTGTGATTTATTGAACATCCTTTCTGAACTACATTTGCAGTATGATATTCTATAAAAGAGAATTACTTTATAGACTTGATAATTTACTCAGTATATTCTACTTTCATCAATAATACGTTAGAAAAAAAATATTGGTAATTGATACAAAGTTAAAGAAAAAATGTGAATATTTTTTCTATGTTCAGTGTCAATCATTTATCACATTGTGTGTGTGTTTGTGTTTTTATTCGCGTGATATATATATATATATATATATATATATATATATATATATATATATATATATATATATATATATATATATGTATGTATGTATATATGTATCTATATTTCTATCTATCTATCTATCTATCTATCTATCTATCTATCTATCTATCTATCTATCTATATATGTATGTATATATATATATATATATTATATATATATATATATATATATATATATATATACATATATATATATATATATATATATATATATATATATATATATATATATATATAAATATGTACACACACACACACACACACACACACACACACACACACACACACACACACACACACACACACACACACACACACACACACACACACACACACACATATATATATATATATATATATATATATATATATATATATATATATATATATATATATATACATATATATGTATATATACATATATATATATATATATATATATATATATATATATATATATATATATACATATATATGTATGTATATATATATATATATATATATATATATATATATATATATATATATATACATACACATACATGTGTGTATGTGTGTGTGTGTGTGTGTGTGTGTGCTCGTGTGTGTGTACGTGCGTTTGTGTGTGTAAGTATGTATGTGTGTATAATCTATCATCATCATACCATTTTCATCATCTTTATTATTATGATAATAATTATGATAACAATAATGATAATTATGATAAAAAATAATAGAAATATAATAATAATAATAAATAATGATAATGTAAATAATGATAATAATAATAATGATGATGATAATGATAATAATAATAATAATAATAATAATAATAATAATAATTATTATTATTATTATTATTATTATTATTACTTATATTATTATTACTATTATTATTATTATTATTACTTATATTATTATTATTATTATTATTATTATTATTATTATTATCATTACATCGTCATTACTATAACTATAACTATGTTATCATGACCATCATCATTATCATTATTATAAAATGCCTTCTTTATCATCAGAGTCACCGTTACTAGGATTTTAGTTATCATCACAGTCACTATGTTCATCATAATTACCATTATTAATATCACTATCTTTATGAAGTCAGTACGTTATGGTAATGAAGGAGAGGATGACCAGGGTGCGTGGCCAATAGCGTGAAAATTATTGTTCATATATCTGTTCAATTCTGTTATTGTAACCACGTTGTCACTGTCATCATTTACGGAATTAGAATTCGTCTGATTATCGTTTATATTATCATTTTTTTTTATTATTATTATTTTTTTTTATCATGGCATATACGTCACTATTATTATTGGTATCATTTATTGTGATATCATTATAAACATTATTATCGTTATCATTATATTGACATCTTTTTTACACTAACAGTTTACTTATAATCATCATTATCACTAACATCATTACTATCCTTGTTTTTATTATCCTTATTATCATCATTATAACTGTTATCATACTTACTGTTATTATCATCATTATTGTTATTATTATCATTATTTTCATTAGCGCAATAATATGATAATAAATATTCTTAATATATCTTTATAATCAAAGTTATTTTTATTAATAAACTATTCTTATAGTCATTATCTTTGTTACCATCAGTATCATTATCCCGTCCAATGTTCAATGACATTTAAAACTCTTTAAAATCTTTGTTCGTTTTGATAACGTATCTGTATTTAGACAAAACGAGAAATGTGAATAAGCATGATAAAATTAACGGTAATGTCATTAATGTAGCTTTGACATATTTCAGAAATGAACTTATGGAGTGAATGTGTATATATATATATATAT
>NC_051422.1:18273908-18276408 GCF_015228065.2 Penaeus monodon
CGTGATGAATATGACGGTGTTTTGATCCACTACGAGGTGTCAGTGAGGCTTAGGGACGTCTATAGTGAACAAGGTGAAGTGTCTATGTGTCTTGGAAGAAGAAGAAGCAGCAGAAGAACGCCTTTCTTCCGTCTACGTTCTGCGGTGAGTCTAGCAGCAGGAGAGTTCCGTAATATATTATGCTAATTGGATGATGCACCGAGTCACCTGTGTGGTGTGCTAATTTCACCATCCATATTTGGTTCTTGACTTTTTGCGTTTTTATTATTTTTTAGTTCGTTTGTGATCATACTTTTGGCTAAATTTGATGGGGATAGTTTACTAAAGTTTGTAAAACGGTTTGGTGAATTCCTATTATTTTTTCATGTAGAATGGCTTATTTTCCGTTTATTGTGTAGAATTCGGCAATTGTTCTTTTAGTGATATCGACAATCTGTATATTTTCTTTCGGCATTTTTTTTTTTTTTTTTTTTTGCGAATCATTTTCGAATTCAACGTCAGCTGAGAGTTTGTTTTTTTTTTTATCTTATTTATTGCCTCATTAAAATTATTACGTTGGGATATTTATGATCACTTTGCTTTTTTACGATTTTGTAGTCGTGTGTGTGTGTGTGTGTGTGTGTGTGTGTGTGTGTGTGTGTGTGTGTGTGTGTGTGTGTGTGTGTGTGTGTGTGTGTGTGTGTGTTGTGTGTGTGTGTGTGTGTGTGTGTGTGTGTGTGTGTGTGTGTGTGTGTGTGTGTGTGTGTGTGAATACATTTTATGTTTAGATCTACGTACTCATACAAGTGCGCGTTCGCTGCCACTTTCTAGCAACTATGTGTTCAAACATATTACTTCATATTCGCTGGTATGGTAATGGCCTGGGGGAGTGGGGTCGGGGAGAAGGGGGAGGTGGAGTTGGCAGTGGGTAGGGGGGGGGGGTGACGCATGTGTCCGTACGTGAGGCAAATCATTTCAAACGTCAGTATCACTTTCAGGCGCGGCGTCCCACTCGTGCGGGCGGGCCATTGCACTGTGCAATAATTACTCCTGTAATCGCCATTCAGACATGTAGTAAAGCAAAGGAATTGAATAAATAATGCAAGCTCGTCCCAGCTGTCAGCTTGGATTATGCTTGATAACTCCTCCCTTGATAAGGGGAGGGGGGAGGGGGCGGTGAGGGGGGAGGGGGCTGGTAGACTGCTTACTTACAGAGGCTCATGCATGTACACGCGAACACGCACATATGCTTTCACAGCCACTTTCGTACATGCAAGTATGCTGTCTTTTCAGTATGCATATATTGAAAATATATATAATACACACACATACACTCTATCACATACACACATACATATAGACAAATATATAAAGATATAGATATGCAGATAGATAGATTAATAGGCAGATAATTAGATAAATAAATAGTTAGAGAGATAGATAGATAGATAGGTAGATAGATAGATAGATAGATAGATAGATAGAGAGAGAGAGAGAGAGAGAGAGAGAGAGAGAGAGAGAGAGAGAGAGAGAGAGAGAGAGAGAGAGAGAGAGAGAGAGAGAGAGAGAGAGAGAGAGAGAGCGACAAACAGACAAACAGACAGTCAGGCAGACAGACAGACAGACAGACAGACAGACAGACAGACAGACAGACAGACAGACAGACAGACAGACAGACAGACAGACAGATAGATAGACAGACAGACAAACCGACAGACTAGGCCCACCCAAGCCTACCGACCCCTTGATCTTGGCTGTTCCCGCAACGTGCAATCGATTCCGCGAGCCGCGAGCGAGGGGCCAAATGCATCGATTCCCGGTTCGGTGTACGGCGCGGGTCGTGATTAATATAGCAGCACCTTGTTTCTAAATCCTAGCTGAATTTTGCTCGCTTTTGGGGGCCGGCTGACCCGCTTGGCTGGAGCTGAGGTCGTGTTAGGGGTCTCTCTCTCTCTCTCTCTCTTTCTCTCTTATTCTCTTTCTCTTTTATCTTTTTTTTTTCTTTCTCTTTCTTTTGCTCTTGTTCTTATTCTTGCTCTCTCTCTCTCTGTCTGTCTGTCTGTCTGTCTGTCTCTCTCTCTCTCTCTCTCTCTCTCTCTCTCTCTCTCTCTCTCTCTCTCTCTCTCTCTCTCTCTCTCTCTCTCTCTCTCTCTCTCTCTCTCTCTCTCTCTCTCTCTCTCTCTCTCTCTCTCTCTCTCTCTCTCTACTTATCTGTTGATCTATTTCCTCTAAATCTGTCGCTCATTCACCTCGCCTTTCTCTCCTAACAGAAGCTGCATTTAACGTTCCCTCATTTACACCTCATCGATTATTAAACTTTCACATTCCGCCTCGTCCAATATTCTCGTTTCTCTCCCTTTCCTCTCTTTGTCTTCCTCTTCCTTCCCCTTCTCTTTCTCCTAATCCCCATCTCCTTTATCTTCTTATTCTCTTTTTAACCGTTTCTATCCTTCTTCCTCCTTCTTCTTCCTCTTCTTCATCGTTATTCTTTTCTTCTTCCTCATCCTCCTTCTCGTCCTCC
>NC_051422.1:18286408-18308908 GCF_015228065.2 Penaeus monodon
AATATCATTTTCACATTATAATAAAATGACGATAATGATAATGATAATAATAACAACAATGATAATAATAATGATAATAATGATGATAATAATAATAATAATAATAATAATAATAATAATGATAATAATAATAACAATAATCATTATTATTATTATTATTATTATTATTATTATTATTATTATATTATTATTATTATTATTATCATTATCTTTATTATTATTATTATTGCAATTATCATATTACTGTTTATTACTATCGGTTTCATACTGATTTTCATTAATTGTTTTACTTTACTTTATTCTCTTGAATATTATAAACTGTTATCATTATTCATAATTTTCATACTCTCATCCTTATATTCAATATTATACTTATAACAAGTTATTAATAATAATAATAGTAAGGGATGCTAATAATAAGTTTTTTATTCTCATAAATTAATGATTATCATTATGATCAAAATATATATTTTTTATTATTATGGTTATTCTAATCGTCTCATTACTATTTTTACTTCGCATATTCATGTAATATGTATCATCATCATCATCATCATCATCATCATCACATCTTCATCATCAATCGCCATCATCATCATCATATTATTATTATTATTATTATTATTAGTAGTAGTAGTAGTAGTAGTAGTTGTATCATATTATTATTATTATTATTATCATTATTATTATTATTATTACTGTTATAAGCATCATTATTATTGCTATCATCATCATCACAATCATATACATATGTGTATATGTAAATACATACATACATATTCGCATAAATATAAACTGGAGATGATAAATGCAATGTAACTCCGTTATTAGTATTATCATGGTTGCAATTGCTGTTATCATAATGAAGATCTTAATCATTATCATCACCATTATTTATTTCATGAGCATTACATCATTATCATTACCTTTACTATTAGTAAAACAATTTCAAGCCGCACAAAGCAATAATCATTATCTATTTTTTTTATTATTATTATAACATCAATACTAATAATAATAATGACAATAAGCTATTCGCAAAATCAGTTGCAAAGGCAAAAATAACAGTTAAGCAGGAAAACAAAAACGAAATTGATGACAAGCGCAACAACAACAACAACAACAACAATAACAACAATAATAGCAACAATAAACACAGAAAAACCGGTTAATTTCATCCCAAATTCATAAAATTACAAGAAATCAAGATGGGTATTTTATTCTCATGCAAGCTGACAGAAAGAAGAAGAAAAAGAGATAAAGAATAGAAGATGGAGATAGAAAGAAGGAGAAAGAGGGAAAGCTAAGCTTATTAGTGCACGGGAAAAGCTCACTGGAAATTCCTGTGAAGTTTAGAGCAATGATATAAAAGTAAAATAACGGATAAAAAAATAATAATGTAAATTAAAACGTGCAAATCTATGAAGTTAGTTCTGTTTGGTTTTCCGGGTATAGCAAATGCTCACTTTATTTTAAAATTCATCATCATCATCATTCTATCGTTAATTGGTTAATATAACAAGTGAGGAATTTAGTCTTTCTCATGACATACAGCCAAGTATCATAAAGGTGAACACTGGTTCTCTCTCGCTTCTATGCATTTATACCTATACCAACTCTCTAAACACACAGCGATGCATGCCTTGTAAAATAGGATGGCTTAGCTTCAGCTTCATTAGCTTTAAATCTAGCACATTATCTAAAGAGTTTAGGTTAAACAGACTGCTAGCAAGTACTGCATATTCATATCTTTATGTATACTCGATAACCCTATTCAAGATCACGTTCCCATTCTCTTTAATATCTAAATTACAATTTATTCTCCTTGTTGGGGGAAAAGAGAGAGACAGAATTTAAACATCGAGCATTTCGTATGAATCTAAAGCTTTTTTTTTTATTGAGAGAGGATTGGCCGATATTCTTTTTATATTAATTCATTTTTTATAGGAAAAAATGGTAATGTATATATTGCATCAAAAGAATTAAACAAACAAGAGGAAGAACTATGCAATCAAAAGGCTTTGGAGACTTGCCTTCTAGAGCTGACCGCATGAAGCCCTCCAGGGTTGCCGGATCTTAAACGGAACACGAGAAGCCGGAATCAGTCTAATTGTTCAAAGACTGAGGTTCTTATATATATTATCATTTAATTTTTTTTTTTTGTTCATTAATTTTAATTCAAATGCTCAGTCACACGAACCACTAGCAACTCTCGCAAACGCTCGGCATGACGCATTCACCCTTAAGTGTGAGTTCTTAGCAATTATTCAATTTTAAAAAAGTGATAGGTAATGAATATGTATTGGGTAAATCCGATGGGAAATTTGAAGAAGAAAATATACAAGATACAAACATTCATTCCTTGAATTGTGCCTAAATTCCTCCCCAAAGAAATATCGAGGCCTAAACAGAAATACACAAGGTAAATATGGGTGTAAAAGGCACACAGAACATTCAACGGTGACAACAGAGATTTTCACTGAGGCTTTGTCAAGAATGTGATCAAAGAATATGTGCAGTGATCGGACGTTCTGATGAGTAAAACGGGTATATGTCTGTTGTTTGTGTCTGATTGGCTGGGAACAGGGTACATATACGGGGAAAATCGATGATAAAATAATAATAATAATAATAATAATAATAATAATAAAGAAAATAATAATAAAGAAAATAAAAGGCATAAATTCATCAGTTTATATGAGTGGAGTTCATGCAGTAAAGAAGTAAAATAAGTTCCTTCACTGATCAGTCTGTTCATCGTTGGTCCTATATGAGAAGAATGTTTTAGTCTCCCCATTGTATACACAGGTTTTGGCTGTATACCTCCTCTTAAGACTGGCATTAGGAACTATGGCTATCCATGTCTTACAGGATATCGAAGAGAGGAAGAGAAATCACAACAAATTCCAAATGTAAATGATATCAATATGAAGAAGAGAGAAAACAAAAACAAAATAGAGTAGAAGAAAAAAAAATAAAAACTTATAAATTATCTCACTTTTTTCCACTTTTTTTTTATTGATTGTGACCTTTGAAGATGGAAACGTTGATATCAGGACTTACCTCTCAATGCCCCAAAGTCTGAAAAAGATTTCTGACTTACCAAACCATTATGTCATGTTCAACCGGAAAATGACATTCATATTAACATTGAAGAAAATGAGCTAAGATAATTTAGTAAAAAATAAATATAAAAAAAGGTAACTAGCTTATGAATTATTCTTCATACTTAAGGTAAGTCCCTACACATTTGAATAATCGATTAATAAAACTATGTTCCTACAATGTGATACCTTATTAGCATATTCAAGGCAACATGGTACAGATAAAACCTATTTATGATTTCTAATATACATGAACTAAAGGAAAGGGAATGATTCATCGTAAACCGATTCCTACATGCTAATACATTTATATTTAAAAAAAATCTTAATGGTAATCAATAATTAAATCTAAAATTTGATTACAAGGTACTGAAGCGGGAATCTCACACACACTCATGTCCTGATTAGGTTTTTTGAAAATGCATATATTATACATATATTACGCGTGTGTCGCAGTGTGTTTAGATATTTCTGGATACGTGTACACATTTGACGTTGTGTATTGGTATTAGTATTGGATATGAATCTTTTCTTGCACCCTTCTTGTTTCATATGATCTGCAATTTCCATTTCTTGATGACCATTCGTTATTCCTGACAATCACAAATTTCTCGGCTATTGTTGGTTAGTTTTATTTATTATTTATTATATATTTGTCGTTCTTTTTACATTTCTCACTTTTGCAATCAGTCTTGATAAGATCTATTGGTAATGGCATATATCCCTTATATCACTATATCACCATATCTTTATTCAAATGTCTCTCCGTCTCTCTCTCTCTCTCTCTCTCTCTCTCTCTCTCTCTCTCGCAATACATCTATCTATTTATCTATTCGCCTACCTACCTACCAATCCAACCATCTACCTACTCATCTGTACATCTATAGCTCCTTACTATTCTATCTATCTATCTATGTTATTCCACTTATCCTCACGTATTTCTAAACCTTTTCTCTTTCCTCTCGTACCTGCGTGCCAGCTTCCATTCCTCATCCACTCCCAGCCTTCCAGCCTCTCCATCTTCACGCCCAGCCTCTCTCTTCTCCTCCGGCCGCTGTGATCTCTGCAGGACACTTCGGCGACCCCCACAGGACCCCGTTTGCACTACCGGTTCCTTCGCTCGACTGTTACCGAGATCCTTCTCCCGACTGCTACCGATTCTTTCTCCTCGCTTTTTTCATCCCTGGCAAGCATCCCCCTTCCCCTCTCCCCCACTTTGCTTAAAACCTTCCTCTTGCCCCTTCCCTTCCTCTACCCCATCCTCCCCCCCTCTACCCCATCCTCCCCCCCTCTACCCCATCCTCTCCCTCTCTACACCCTCCTCCCTTCTCTTCCTTTGGTCCTTTCCCTACCAGACCTTACCTTCCCTTGGTTCTTCCTTGCCCTTCATACCTTACTATGAGAACCCCCTTGCCTTATTAACGTTATAGTATGTGAATCGTTTTTTATTACTAATGGAGAAAATGGAAAACGAAACAGATGGTTCTTAAAATGATCTTACTGATAGCTTGAGTTCGTTTTATTTCACTTTTTTCTCTTTTTTGTCTACCTAGGTCATTCTTCTTATTTCTATCATGTCCCTCTTCCTCTTTTCCCTATTCTGCCTCTCTATTTCCCTCTTCTTATTTTTCCCTTTCCCCCCTTTCATCTTCCTCCTCGTACTCCCACTCCTTTTCCCTCTCTCCTTCTTCCTCTTCTTGATACTCTTTCTTCCTTCTTCTTTTCTTTCCCCTTCTTCCTCCTCGTACTCATCTCCCTTTCCCTCCTCTTCCTCCTCCTCCTCCCCCCTTTTTCCTTCCTCTTCTTCCCCTTTCTTCCTCTCCGTCCTCCCCTTTTTTCCTTCTTCTTCCTTTTCCTCCTCCTCCTCCTCCTCCTCCCCGCCTGACCGCCACAGTGCCTCTCGTAGTCCCTTTGCCAACCCACTGAGGATCAAGACGCTACCTCGGCAATGAGGAACCGGACCCGAGGGAGCGTTGAAGGGGTTAGTCGGAGCCGGGGATAGGGGGAGCGGAGAAGGGGGGGGGGAGAAGGGGGGGGAATAGAGGGGAAGGGAGAAGGGGAAATAGGAGGGAGGGGAGAAGAGGGAAAATAGGGGTGGATGGGAGGAGGGAGGAAAAATAGGGGAGGGGAACAGGGGGGAAAGGAGAAGGGTGGGGGAAATAGGGGGGAAGGAAAGGGGGTGTTTAAGGAAGGGTGAGGAGGAGAGGAGAGGAGGAAAGGGGGAAAGAGAATGGGGGGAAGAGAAGGGGTGGGGAGAGAGTTGATGGGTAGGTGAGGGGAGGAGGGAGAGCAGGAGGGTGAGAGGGGATAAGGGGGACGGGAGGGGGGGGAGAGGGGAGAGGACGGCCAGCTCCCGGTTCCGAAATTGTTTTAAGATGATCAAAACTGTAATTTCTTTTTAAAATTATTTTTTTTCATCTTCGCTAGGTAATTTCGCGGACGATTGTATCGATAATCTAATGACACTAATGTTTTGCAAATTCTTACTTTGCGTTAACGATCTTTCTTCAACTTCAAATAAAAACAGTAATCTTGTTTTCCCTAATTAGTCGTCATAAAACCCAGTCGCTCCTCGGCCATAAATTATGCTAATTACAGCGTTAGTTGATAATCTACTTTATGACTTGAACTGCGGGGAAAATACAGTTAATTGCCAATGACTAAAAAATACACGTACGTATATAAAGTGTGCGTGTGCGTGTGCATGTGTGCGTGTGCGTGTGCGTGTGTGTGTGTGATTCTTATTTTTTTTTACTAAACTCTACTGATTTGACCGAAAGAGACATAATTTTGTGCGAAAAAAAGCGAGAGAAAACGAGAATCACAATGACAGACCACTTTTGTAATTGGATGACAGATCGAATGACCTTTTTTATATATATAAATACGTTTTACTTTCGTTCCTCTCAGTTATAATTTTACGTTCCTCATCAAACAAAATCATTCCTCACGTCTTTTATTTTACTTTTTTTTTTTTTTTTCTTTTACGTCACGCATCTCATCCTTCTTTTTTCTTCGCTTTTGTTTACACTCGACGCCATTTTTGTTTACACTAACCGATTTCTTCAACAGCTACCGGAGTGGGTTTCCATTTCGTGACTTGCTGAATCCTCTCGGTCTATCATTTTGATACTGTTCTGAGGGGGAAGTCTTAGCTTTTCTATCATTATTATCATTATAACTTCTTTTCTTCTATCTTTCTTTCTTTCATTTTACACCATCTTTGAAAAAAAAGTAACTCGTTCCTCTCTTCGAACATATACACACCATCATCAACACTGCCATTACCAAGGCAATCAACATGTATTCTAAAGTGATAATGAATATCACCATTCTCACCATTCTCACCATTACCCCTTAGTCCAACGACCATTATGGAAATCGGTCGGTTTTGCCCTGACTTGCAATTTAACTGTGGCGTAAAAGTCGGCTTTCGTTGCATGGCCAATTGCAGCCGAGATAAGAACGGAGACCCTCGATTTGTCTTAACTTCAGATCGCCGTCGGTTTGGCCGGTGCTAATGGACATCTAATGGGAAATCGATTAACGGTGAATGGCAGTGGCATTACCGGCAGCAATGAGTGATGCGGTCCTTGGGGGTTTTAGCGAAATTTTTATGGGTCGTTTTTTTGAGGTATGTGAGCAAGGGATGGAGGTGGGTAGGTTGCCTCCGTATTGCGTGCTTTCTGTGTGTGACAATGTATGGACGTGACGGAGGGACGGATAGATGGATGATTTGTAAGTAAATAGAGAGACAAAGAAAGGTAGATGGATGCATGGATGCACGTAAGTGTGTATGTAAATACTTATATGTGTACACACACACACACACACATATGTGTGTGTGTGTGTGTGTGTGTGTGTGTGTGTGTGTGTGTGTGTATGTGTATGTGTATGTGTGGCTCTGTGTGTGTGTGTGTGTGTGTGTGTGTGTGTGTGTGTGTGTGTGTGTATGTGTATGTGTGTGTGTGTGTGTGTGTGTGTGTGTGTGTGTGTGTGTGTGTGTGTGTGTGTGTGTGTGTGTGTGTGTGTGTATATATATATATATATATATATATATATATATATATATATATATGTATGTATATATATATATAAATTGTATAACTACAAATATATCGGCAATACCCGTATTTGTTTTTCGACCGACCGGCATGCCGCGTGTTATTCCCAACTCGAGACAAAGAAGTATAAGCCCTAAATCCAGCGAAAAAAAAGAAAATGTCTATTATTGCTGCTCCACAGTGTGTTTCTTAGACAATGCAAATTACGTAAACATACGACGGCAGCCATTGCTCCCTCTTGCGGAGGATGTGAACGAACAGCCGAAGCCGCTTATTTCCAGGTTGTAAAAATGATTCGGCATGAATTTTACACTGTGAATGAATATAAGCGATGGGCTTCCTATTTGCATATAAAATTATCGGCTTCCCCGCAAGGTTGGATAAGCAAGGGAGATATAAATATTTGGTAAAATAATTTACCAAGTAGAAGTAGAATGGATTGAGTTAGTGGTAGTATCGTAAATTTATTCTGTGTGAGAGAATGCATGTGTATGCATGTGTATCTATGTACCTTTTTCTACATCAGTCTATCTATCTACCCATCTATATGTCCCTATTTATCTATCGATGTGTATTTCATTTTCTGCCTACTTACTGACCTATGTATGCATGCATGTATGTATGTATCTATCTACCTACCTACCTTTCTCTCTCTCTCTCTCTCTCTCTCTCTCTCTCTCTCTCTCTCTCTCTCTCTCTCTCTCTCTCTCTCTATTCACACACATTCTAGTGAATATCCGCATACCCATGAGCATATTTTTCAATATCCGTCCTTACAAAATAGATATGTTTATGCATACAAAAGCTTGCTAATGTCATTGGCTATTCCGATAGATGAGGCGATATTTACCGTTCAAATAAGTATCCGATCGCCTCTAAAACAGTGATATATCATTGTTAAAAAGCCTAAGTAATTCTGGCACACAAACTTTTAGCGTAGATAACGGACAGGAGGCTTTCCTTGCACCTTGCCGTTATATTGTTTACGAGGCTACAGTATTGGTGGGGTTTAAAGCGGCGATTATATTGGATTTATGCCCCCATTATACAGGTAGATTATATTATAAACTTGGGCAACTTTTGCAAGAGTCGTTTCTTCTCCGTGGATCAGATTAGTTGGCGATACTGTTTACCTGCCCGCACTTCGGTTTGTGATTTGTAAGGACGGGGTAAGAATTTAAGAAAAGGAGAAGAATATGAAAATTTTGATTTTTTTTCTCTTCATAATTGGTATTTATCTATTCATTTCTTCTTTGTATGTCAGTCACATCTTTCTTTCTTTCTTTCTTTTCTTTTCCAAGTGAGAGAACGCAGGAGGAGAGGATCGGAGAGGGGAAAAAGGGGAGGGGTGAGGCTAGGAACAAGAAGACATACTGTTGCGAAATTGTCCAAGGGTTGGTGTCAAATGGTGACGTCAGCGTGTGTTTTATGGTCATTATATTGAAAAGGGAGCTGACATATATTCCCCTTCACTGATGGGTCCGTTGACATTGTGCTGGTGATATTTTAGTCTTATTTGAAACCTTATGAAATGACGTGGATCTACAAGAAAGAAGAAAATTAAAATTGGTGATATAAGAAGAGGAAGAAGACGAGAGAAGAAGACAGGTGATAAAAGAAGGTAATGATGATGATGATGAAAAGAGGAAGGAGAAGAAGTGGAAGAGGAAGAGAGGGTGAGTGAAAGTTTGTGTACAGAAGTTCCAGAATTGCCACTAATGTTCGTTCATCCGACTCATGTTCTGACTTCCGGAATTCCACTAGACCGTAACATATCATTTTTCGGCAAGTATTTTAAAAGAACTAGTGTGTGTGTGTGTGTGTGTGTGTGTGTGTGTGTGTGTGTGTGTGTGTGTGTGTGTGTGTGTGTGTGTGTGTGTGTGTGTGTGTGTGTGTGTGTGTGTGTGTGTGTGTGTGTGTGTGTGTGTGTGTGTGTGTGTGTGTGTGTGTGTGTAAGTATGTATGCATGTATGTATGTATGCGTGTGTGTGTGTGTGTGTATATAAGTATGTATGCATGTATGTATGTATGTGTGCGTGTACGTGTTTTATCTATCTATTTACCTATTCATCATTTAATCAATCTCTTTAGCGCGGTGCCTATATCACACCATTAGCAATTTTACTTTAATCGAAAAAATACAAATGCTTAATCATGACTGCCTTATCTCAACATTCACGAAACTAGAATCAATAAAACTGTACATCCAACTCTACAAGATTTGTAATTCTTGAATATTATCCTCCTGGGTAATCAATATACTCATAAAAATATTATATCCAAACACACCCACCGCTGTACTAGTGAGTCTGCGTATGTTAATCACCCCAAAATGACCCTTAATGTTAAGCTATAAAAAGGTTTAGATTTGCTTGCGTTATCACATTTAAGCATTGCACGTTCCAAACCGCTATTAAAACTCCCAAGATAATGACTTTCTAATATCTGCGCAATTTAAAGTAAATCCTTTTATACAGCCTTTTTTTTGAGGGGTAATCTCTCTCTCTCTCTCTCTCTCTCTCTCTCTCTCTCTCTCTCTCTCTCTCTCTCTCTCTCTCTCTCACTCTCTCTCTCTCTCACTCTCTCTCACTCTCTCTCACTCTCTCTCTCTCTCTCTCTCTCTCTCTCTCTCTCTCTCTCTCTCTCTCTCTCTCTCTCTCTCTCTCTCTTCTCCGGTCGCTCTGCTAATCTTTTTATTCATTAATCTCTATCTCTATCTTGGTCTCCCCCCCCCCTCTCTCTCTAATCTCTCTCTCTCTCTCTCTACTTTTTATCAACGACAGAATAAGTTAATAGACATAACGAAGAAAGAAAACGAGAGACATTAAGAAAATTAATGAATAAAGATGAATATGAATAATGAAGAAGTAATTAGAAACACTTAAATATGCATGAATCAGTCGTTACTTTGATAATTTAAATATTTTTAGCATAAATTCATCCATTTTAAGAGTGTGATAATTAAACAGTTAAGTGCAAAAAACGGCTGCATTAGACGAGATAAGAAAGTAAACGCGGTAATGTCTAAAATCTTATTAATACCGGTAAGTAAAAGCCTGAATCATTGAAAAAAAAAAAAAAAAAAAATGCAGTAAACATCAACTTTTTGTGAATTGCTATCCATTTCTTTTTCTCTCTCATTTTTTCTCTCTCCTTGTTTCTCTTCAGGAATTCCGTGTTTTTTTTTCCCCATTTCTGAACCTTTTCACAGAAAGAACTATTGTAAAGGTGCGTGCAATTGTGCAATAGCGAACACACGTAAAGGATGAATCATTCACTGACCTAATATCAACCTTTCTTTCTTTAACCTTTGACCCTGTGGTTGACCCCCAGCTGAGATTTTTTTTAAGCTCAGGTGGAGGTCATATGACTAGATCCTAATAAAATATGAAAAAAAATCTATAAACAAAAATATATATATAAATAAATATTTTCAAAGGTGAATTAAACACACTTGTAGTTACCACAGTGATACTTACTCCATGGCAGGCCGTTCCAATTGGCTGTGAGACCTCGCCATTGGTTTTCTGCAAAGAGAGGAGAAAAACGTTAATAAAAAATGCACTTATCATCCTGTAAGTATACAAGTGTACTTTTTTGTTCAAAGGAAGAATATTTTTGAATAAACACCGTCTGTTGGTCTTCATATGATGCTAGAAATGCCTTTTTATATCATAAGCAATGGCAGCTTCTATTAAGCAGATAAATTAGATAACAATATTTATATACATGTGTGTGTGTGTCTTGAGAGAGAGAGAGAGAAAGAAAGAGAGAGAGAGAGAGAGAGAGAGAGAGAGAGAGAGAGAGAGAGAGAGAGAGAGAGAGAGAGAGAGAGAGAGAGAGAGAGAGAGAGAGAGAGAGAGTTTGAGAGAGTTTGAGAGAGAGAAATAGAGAAAGCTGTAAAAGAAAATCAGAACGAAAGAAAAAGATAAAAGAAAAGAAAAAGAAAGAAAAAAACTAAGCACGAGAGAAAAGGAGAAAGAGAGAGAGCAAGTAATTCCAGCCGGAGACAAAGCGAACGAAATCCAATATGGCGTGACCGTGCAAGTAGGGTGTTTGGCGTAGAATCCATCCGTCTCAGAATTTACTCTCAAGAGGCATGAAGCTCTGAGTGTTTTTCAGAGGCAGGGATCATGTTGGCGGCGTGTCAAGCGAAGGAGCAATGCCGAGGCTTTTCTCTCTCTCTCTCTCTCTTTTTTTTTACGTTTTTCCTCTTTTGTGAGTGACGGTTGCTAATTTCGATATTTTTATATATTTTCTCTTTCCTGTAATTATTATTATTATTATTTTTTTCTTTCGTGTTTTTTTTTATGTTTTTATGTGCGTATTCTGAAGGCAGATTAGATGACGAAAGTATTTATAAAATTTGTTTTTCTATTTACGGATCTCAGAATTTCTTCTTCTCCTTCTTCTACCTCTCTTTGTCTTTCCTTCTTTAGTTTATGTTTTTAAAGGAATTTGTTTTCGTTTAAAGAGGTTTGGCAAAGAAGGTTGGTCGCCTCCTCATCGTCATAAACGCATTTACGTGACGAATTGCCCTCATGCTTCCTCCTCATTACTCATTAGGTGTGAGTGTGACATGACATTAAGGGTGAATGAGTGAGTAAAATGCCGCGCATGGAGGAAGGAAGGAGGGAAGAGAAGGAGAGGAGGGAGGGAAGAAGGAGAGGAGGGAGGGAAGGGAAGGAGAGGAGGGAGGGAAGGGAAGGAGAGGAGGGAGGGAAGTGAAGGAGAGGAGGGAAGGCAGAAGGAGAGGAAGGAGGGAAGAGAAGGAGAGGAGGGAGGGAAGAAGGAGAAGAGGGAAGGAAGAGGGTGAAAGGGAAATAAGAAGGGGAGAAAAAACATCACGTGAGAGAAAAGGAAGAAGAAAGGAAGAAAAGAACGGGAGGAAGGAGGGAAGAGGACGAAAGGGGGTATAGAGAGAAGAGAGAATAAACAGTGAATATTACGTGAGAAGAAAGGAAGAAGGAAGAAAGGAAAAAAAGTCGTAAGGAGGAATCACGAAGAGGAATATAATAAGAGTAAAAAAAAATATTGAAAAACGAAACACACTAAGAATAAATAAGATAAATAAAAAGATAATAAATAAATAAAAATCGATAAAAAAACGGGGGAAAAAAGGACAAAAACTATCACTAACTGCAGGTGAAGTTGGGTACACAGTTATTACCATAAGTTGCACGAAAGGCAGGTACGCCGCCACCTTCGCTTTGCAGACTAGGGTATTGCAACACCTGTAGTATGTACCCCACCATCACCACCGCATAAAAGGGCATAGGACCATACTTCCCCATCTGGCAGAACAGCATAATTGTTCACCATGCAGAACATTTGCCCTTGAAATACATCTGGACTTTGTTATTGTTCACCAACAGCGTTATCGTCAGTAATACCATTTGGAACACCATTAAATATATATGTGAAATGCCATTGAGAATGTCGTTAGCACCACTAATATCACCAACTTTAACACTAACATTAATATCTGTTTATAAAAATGTCAGGAAAATTTATCCTTAACACCAAGAGAAACACCGACCCAGCACAGGTTGCAACACAGACTGACATTGTTCAACACCAGTTTCAACACCAGGAGCAACACCACCTTCAACGCTACATTCAGCATCAGGTCCAGCACCACCAACAACGCAATCTCATACAGCAGCGGCAGCACCTCCAACACCACCACCAACACTAGCAGAAACATCACCAGTATCACCTCCAATGCACGCAGCAACACAACCAGCAACCAGACAAAACCATCAGCACCACCAACACCTAACTTCTCCACCACCATCTCTAACACCACCTCCACCACCACCACCTCCAACAACCACCTCCAACACCACCTCCACCACCACCACCTCCAACACCACCACCTCCACCGCCACGCATCCTCAGCCTCGACCCCGACTCAGGTGCCAGTTCCCGTGACCAGCCGCGCAAGAGGGAAGTCCCCGGCCTCACCCCTGGCCAGCCTGTAATCCCACCATCGAGAAAACATAACTCACGGCGACGGTGAATCCTAAATTTCCCGGAGAAGGATCTATATTTTTCCTCCAGACCACCTGTGTGTTCCTGGAAGGTGGGCGACAGTCCAGCATGTGTTTATCGGAAATATTCTAGCTTTATTTCTCACTCTTTCTCTTTATATATATATATATATATATATATATATATATATATATATATATATATATATATATATATATATATATATATATATATATATATATATATATATATATATATATATATATATATATATATATATCATATATAAATACATTTACACACACACACACACACACACACACACACACACACACACACACACACACACACGCATACACACACATACACACATATATATATATATATATATATATATATATATATATATATATATATATATATATATATATATATATATATGCAGAAACGTCTATATTTAGATATATATGTATATTTATTTCTATCTATCTACCCATCTGTACAAGCAAACCTGCATACACACACACACACAAACAGATAGATAGATACACATATGTGCTTGTGGGTGGGTGTTACTGTGCATATCATATACATACTTACATATATACATATATATATATATTTTTTTTTTTTCATTAATTAATTTATTTATCAATTTATTTATTAAGCACACATAGGCACATACGTTTAAGATAATTATATTGCTTGCTCAACGCATTACACAAGAGATTAGTAATACACTAATGTACAAAACATTATATGTATTAATTCCAAAACATTAAAGAACCAGCCATAATGTGCAACTTCTGCGCCCTTTCAGCAGTTGCCGAATTTCACCTTACAGACGGATAATCAACAGGTTAGATATATTTATATATTTATATATCTTTTTTCCGGTACTCTTAGAGTATTGAAAAACGTAATAACAATAACGTTAGCCTCTTCCCTTCTCCCCTTTCTCCTCTCCTCCCTCTCCCTTCCCCCTCCCTTCCCCTGCGCACATTCACTAACTTCCCCAGCTAAGGGAGTGCTATTTCGTTCTTTCCAGACCAGTCTTTACAGCTAGCACTAAATCTAGGCGGCCGAAGGTGCTAACTAGAGAAAGAAAGGGAAGGAGAGAAGGGAGAGGAGGTGGAGGAGGAGGATGGAGGAGGAGGAGGAGGAGGGAGGGGGGGGGGAGGAGGAGGAGGAGGAGCAACAGCAGCAGCAACAGCAGGAGGTGAGAGGCTGGGGAAAGAGGGGGAAGGGAGAGGAGGACATGGGGATAAAGAGAGAGAGAAGGAGATGCTGAAGAATAGGGGGAAAGGGAGATGTGGAAGAGGTGAGGATGGGAGCGGGATAGAGAGAAGTGGAGATGGGGAAAGGGACAGAGAGAAGTGAGAAAGGGATAGGGAGAAGGGAGAAAGAATACTCTGTTGGGGTGGGAAGAGAAAGAGGAAGAGGAAGAGGAGGAGGAGGAAGAGGAGGAGGAATAGGAATAGGAGGAGGAGGAGGAGGAGGAGGAGGAGGAGGAGGAGGAGGAGGAGGAGTAGGAGGAGGAAGAGGAGGAGGAGGAGTAAGGAGTAGGAGGAGGGGGGGAGGAGGAGGAGGGGAGAGAGTGGCATAGGGAGGGGTGTTAGTAGATCTAGAGACGAGGGTGGGATGGGTGGGCATGTAGACCTATATGGTGAAAAAAGAAGAAGAAATAGGTTTAGGAGGAGAAAGAAGGAATGAGGGAGGATAGGAAGAGGAAGAGAAGTGATGGAGAATTAAAATAAAAAAAAATCTGAGTAGAAAAAAAACAGAGAAAAATAAGCAGAAACAAGTGTAACTAGGGATACGAGAAAGAACACCGTAATAACATAAAAAAAGACGAACGGAAAAAAAAAATAATTGAAAAAAATTGTCGTTCATTGAGAAACCTACCTACACGTAGCTAAACGAATCTCAGGCCATTAACAGGAAGAACGAACAATCTTATTTTTCTCAGATCGTTATGTATGGCGATCCTTGGCGAAAAAACGCGCTCGGAATCTCGAAAGGGGGAACGAGCCAATTGTTTTATGGTCTAACCGCGCCATATCAACAAAGCTTCTCTCTTGGTGAATTTAGCGTCGGCGGTTTTGAATTTTAAACGAGGCAACTCTCTCTCAACGATCTAATCATCTAACCGTTATGAAAATATGGTTTCCAAATCGTTATCATGTCTGTTTCTTCTTTCTCTCTGTGTTCTTTTTTTCCATTTTCATTTTTTTTTTTTTTTTCTGATACTCTGATGATCTCTCTTTTTTTGTTTGTTTGTTTGTTTGTTTGTTTGTTTGCCTTTTCTGTCTCCACCCCCTTCTCTCTTTTTATTTTGTTTTTATCTCCTTATTTTTCTATGTGTCTGGCCGTCTATCTATCTATCTCTCTTCCTCTTCTAACTTTCGTTCCCTCACTCTTTCGTTCACTCCCTCCCTCCCTCCCCACACTTTCCTTCGCCCGATCTCTCCTATCCTATACTCTATCGTTCTATTCCTCCCTCTCTTCCTCCCCACCCCCTCCCTTTCTCCTCTCCGCTCCCTCTTTTCCCCCACCTCCCCGGTTCCTCCTATCCAATCCTCTCCCGTTCCCCTCCTCTCCCTCCTTCCTCCCCACCCCCTTCCTCTCTCCCTTCTTCCTCCCCACCCCCTCCCTCTCTCCCTTCCTCTCCCTTCTTCCTCCCCACCCCCTCCCTCTCTCCCTTCCTCCCCCAATCCTCTCCCCACCTCCCTCCCCACCTCCTATCCTCTCTCGCCTTATCCCTCCCTCCGCTGATGTGCTGCCGCGATCCACAGCATTTCTCACAGGAGGTCGAGCGAGACAGTGCGTACTCTCATTGGCTCGGACGTTTACGCGGCCTCACAGAAGCACGGCCGTCCCTTTGGCTTGGGTGTCAGGAGTGTTTTCCGTAGCAGAATTCATGGAAATATGAATGCGGGAGAGAGATGGAGAGAGGGAAGGAAGGATGGAGGTAGGGAGAGAGGGAGATGGAAGGAAGGGAGGGAGAGGGAGTGAAGGAAGGGAGAGAGGGAGAAGGAAGGAAGGGAGGGAGAAAGTGGTGAAGGAAGGAAGCGGGTAGGGAGAGAGGGAGAAGAAGAAAAAAAAAGAGACAGAGAATGAGAGAGAGAAGACCTTTGCGAAAAAAAAAAAAAATGAATACGAAAAGATAAACATACAAAACAGACAGACACAAAAAACGAAAGAGAAAAGATTTTATAAACACCCCTACACACAAAACACCCACCACCCTACACACGCAAGCAAGTAAAAAAACTCAGGAAAAAAAAGACGGGATTTCTGCGTGACAGTTCATGTAAGAGATTAACGTATCAATACAATTACATGCTGTGGTAAAATATTAGTGCTGTGTTGGGCGTTAGCTGACGTCAGAACATTCAACGTGTAATGTGCAGTTTGATAGGTTTTTACCCTTCAAATGGTCCTGTATTGTTGCTGCGCTGATATAAATGTTTTATTCATTCATTCTTTGGATTTTTATTGCGCGAGTTTGCCGCATTTTTCATATTCATTGCCAATATATTTTCTTTATGTCTCTTTGGATGTTGAATATCAACACCAGATTTAGTAAAATTCTGTTCCTTTTCTCTATCTTGGCAAAATAACCCAACTTCAGCCAAACATACGCACATGTGCGTGTAACACACACACACACACACACACACACACACACACACACACACACACACACACACACACACACACACACACACACACACACACACACACACACACACACACTCGCGCACACAGGAGAGAGAGAGAGAGAGAGAGAGAGAGAGAGAGAGAGAGAGAGAGAGAGAGAGAGAGAGAGAGAGAGAGAGAGACGTACGTGCACCCTAACATTCACACAAACAGACACACACACACCGTCTTACACTCTCCTCTGCAATGCATATACACGTTAATATCGACACATTATCCTGAATTCATGTACCATTTTCATGATGTTTATGCACATATAGATCATGAAAAATCCACATTAATTGCTCTTACTATATAAACATGGAAACATATATGCTGACTAATACACACACACACACACACACACACACACACACACACACACACACACACACACACACACACACACACACACACACACACACACACACACACACACACACACACACACACACACACACACACACACACACACACATACAAACATACACAAACACACACACACAGCCGCACATTCAGAAGCACATAGAAGCATTCACAGGAGCACGTGCAACTTGCAATAGAAAGTAATGCTCGCTTTAGAACGGTTTTGTGAGAGCCGATTTGAGGTCACGACCAAAGCCTTCAGTCAGAATCTTCGCACAGTGTAAGGAAATTCTTCAATCACTTAGAGTTTTGTAAAGATTAAGTGCAAATGTGTCTTTCGGTTTTGGAAACGATTTTGTCCAGTTATATTTTTATAATTATATTTTAAAGATTCCGAGTGCCTGTTATATGCGAATGTTTCAGATACACGCGCGCAAAAATGTGTGTGTGTGTGTGTGTGTGTGTGTGTGTGTGTGTGTGTGTGTGTGTGTGTGTGTGTGTGTGTGTGTGTGTGTGTGTGTGTGTGTGTGTGTGTGTGTGTGTGTATGTATATGTATATATATATATATATATATATATATATATATATATATATATATATATACATACATATACATCCACATATATAAACGACAGAGGGAAACCATTACAAGAATTACGCAAGAACGACACAAAGAAACATCGAAAATGGTAATGATAATTTCCCCTGTCCTCTTATTCGCCCCCAGACGCACCGTCCGCTCCTAAGATATCGACGACTCCGTATAAGAAATCAATATAGTCATCGAAGTAATAAAATGAAATAAAGACGATGGCTGCCTCTTCTCCCTCAAAGAGAAAGAGAGAGAGAGAGAAAAAAAAAAGAGAGAAGGAGAAAAGATCAAGAAAGAGAGAGAGAAAAAAAAAGAGAGAGGGAGAAAAGATCTAGAGACAGAGAGAGAGAGACAGAGATAAAAAAAAAAAGAAAAAAAAAAAGTTTGTCAGAATCTGAGCTCGATTTAACCTGTTCCTTAGGCCTATTGGACAAGAATTACCTCCTATGAAGCGAGTAGAAGAAAGAGAAGAAGAATAAAATCCAAGGAACCGTCGTCCTAATTCGATTTCTCCTTCCTTCCCTCCTTCCTTCCTTCCCCTCTTCCTTCCTTCCTTCCCTTCTTCCTTCCTCCCTTCCCTCCTGCCTTTCTTCCTCCCTTCCTTCCTTCCTTCCTTCCTTCCCTTATTCCTTCATTCCTTCCCTCTTTCCTTCCTGTCCTCCTCCCTCCCTTCCTTCCTTCCTTCCTTCCTGAAGAAACGGAAGAAGAAAAAGAAGTAGAAGAGGAAGTAGAAGAAAGATAAGAAAATGGTATATAACGATTGGCTTTGAGGAAGGATGCCATCTGCTCTTTTTTCTTTTCTTTTCGGTTGATAAATCAAATCACCCTCTCTCTCTCTCTCTCTCTCTCTCTCTCTCTCTCTCTCTCTCTCTCTCTCTCTCTCTCTCTCTCTCTCTCTCTCTCTTTCTCTCTTTCTCTCTCTCTTTCTCTCTCTCTCTCTTTCTCTCTCTCTCTCTTTCTCTCTCTCTCTCTCTCTCTCTCTCTCTCTCTCACACACACACACACACACACACACACACACACACCACACACACACACACACACACACACACACACACACACACACACACACACACACACACACACACACACACACATACATCAAGTGCCTATTATGGAATGAAAAATAAGCAATTATCATCATAATCTTTATCACGACTCAATCCCCCTCCACTCCCCCACTTTCTTGCTCTCTCTCATTCTCTCCTTTCGCTGACCTATCTTTCAGTCCATATCCTATTCCTCTTCACCTTTACTAGTATTTCCTTTGTTACAGCCTCACTCCATCATCATCCTGTCCTTTCTTCTCTATTTATCTCTTTTTTCCTCTCTTTTTCAATCTCCTTCTCACTCTTCCACTCGACAGGACTAGCTGTTGGCCCTTTACCAGTAAGGGAGAGGGAGGGAGAGAAAGAGAGAGAGAGAGAGAGAGAAAAAGAGAGAGAGAGAGAGAGAGAGAGAGAGAGAGAGAGAGAGAGAGAGAGAGAGAGAAAGAGGCGTAAGACAGGAAGAGGGAGGAGGGGTTAAAGAGAGAGAGGGGGTAAGGGAGAAGAAGGAGGCAACAGAGGAGGAAAAGAGTAGGAAGGGTAGGGAAGGGAGAGAGACGGAGGAGGGAGAGAGAGAGAGAGAGAAGGGAGAGGAGACGAGGAGGAAAGGAGCAGGCGAAGGAGAGAGAGAGAGAGAGGAGGAAGACGGGGGAAGGCATAGGAGAGGGAGTTAGGGGCAAGAGAGAGGGCGAACGAGAAGGGCTGCGGAGGGGGTGGGGGCCCAGGGGGGGAGTGCTTGGGGAGGGGACACCACCACTGTAATTTATTTGGTTCTGGAGACGACGTCAGACCGGGGCCGTCTGTCCTTGTCTGGGAATGTATAATCCTTAGAGTGGGGGTGAGGGGGGAGGAGGAAGAGAGGGAGGAGGATGAGAAGGAGGAGGAGGAAGAGAAGGAGGAGGAGGAGGAAGAGAAGTAGGATGAGGAAGAAGAGGAGGAGGAGGAAGAAGAGGAGGAGGAGGAGGAAGAAGAAGAGGAGGAAGAAGATGAAGAGGAGGAGGAGGAAGAAGAAGAGGAGGAAGAAGATGAAGAGGAGGAAGAGGAAGAGGAGGAGGATAAAAAAGAAGACGAAGAAAGAGGAGGAGGTACGAAAAGCGGAGGAGGAAGAAAAAGAAGGAAGAAGAATCAGGAGAAAGAAGAGAAGAAGGAGGAGAAGGAATAAGAAGGAGTAGGAGGAGAAGATAAAGAAGGAAGTAAGCGAAAGGGAGGTCACAAAAGGGGGTCAGGGAGATGGAGGTGGGGCTAAAGGGGGGGGGGGAAGGGGAGGTAGTGGGAATTACAGGAGATTCTGAATCAGATTAGAATTCAGATCTCAGTTCAGTCATTAGTGAAGAGGTCGGTCTTGCGGAAACAGATGGCAAAGATCGTTTTCAAATTTTGTATTTGGGTGACGGGAACGGAGGAGGGGGGGGGGGGGTTCATTTATCTGATTTTTTTTTTCTTTTTTTACTTTCTGACAAGATAATTTTTTAAAATTATTATTCTCTATCATCTATCGTATTTTTTTTTTGTTTCTTTCTTGCTAACCATTTAATCCATTTCTTTCAATTATATAGGCCTATATTTATTCATTCACTCCCTCCCTACCACCAACATCAAAGTCTATCCCCCTTTTCCTAATTCCACTTTTTCTCATTCCTAACTCTCCTCTTTCATTTCTCTTCTTCCCACGTTTATCCTAGCCTTCAGTCTTTATGTTTTATCGCCCATTCCCTGTGCATCGTACTTCTTCCTTTTCGCGTGCCAAGACACTGATCTATTGCTACTGCCTTTCCTTTGTGTGAGTCGGGTCGTTGAATACTAATACTATATTAATAATTTTACTAATGCATTTATTATTGCTAAAAATGCGACCTATTTTTATTATAATGATGGTAGTATTAATTATGGTAATGGTAGTAGTAGGAGTAATTGTAGTAATAGTAGTAGTAGTACTAGTAGTAGTAGAAGAAATAGTAGTAGTTGTTGTTGTAGTAGAAATAGCAGTTGTTGTAGTAGCAAAATTCATAGTAGTAGCAGTAGTAGGAAAAAATATACGTGAACAAAAAAAAAATCTTATGATTCCACATCGATTATCGATTGTCATCAATCCCTCTCTTTTCTCTCTATCCCCTTGTCCTTTGAGTAACTTTCCCCTTTAGAACACTTCTCTCGGCGGATGTACATGCTCGGGAGCGAGCTGCAGGAGCAAACGAGAGCAAACACAGTTACTTCTGCCGATACTTAGAAGGAACTTGTCCCCCTTCCCTCCCTCGGCCACGGCAGTTGGTTCGAACCTGTGATCTCCGCGGTTTGAAAAGCGCGTGAAAGTTGTCTTAATGGCGGGTCGGGGCATCGGATGCAAGCACGCCAGTCGCATTACGTCGTCAAAGCGTGGAACGGTGCGTGACGGGGAGCCTACAATCAGCCAGACCACTTATTCACTCTACGGCATATGTATGTATACATCAGCACCCCCACACAATCGCCTACGAAGAAAAATGGTTTCAAACAACAAAACACAATACACAAGTTCGTAACCCGCGAGACAAAAGAATGACGGCGGCGCTAACACCTCGACCCCGCAGGTAATTGGTGTGCACATATGCCTCAAGGTGTAGTGTAATAGACCTCTCTCAATGGGCGAACTTTGTGGACGAACACCCATACACTAGTCTCTGGAAGGGCTCGGCTGCCGAGGCGATGGGCGGTACATAAGATTTAGACGTCGAGCGGGTAGGATAGCGCTCCGCCTTTGCCAAGGTCATTATGGCTGATTAAGTGAGCTGTTGTTGTTAGCTAAGTACCAGGTTAAAGGTCGGGTTATAGCAGCGTTCCCGGAGTCAGTTACACATCGGTCGAGGTACCTTTGTGCACCTGTGTGGAGGATGTGGTCTTTTGGGAGCCCAAATGCGCGTGGTTCGGAGAGGACCGTCGAGCCGAGCCTATATTATCGATGACTAGCGAGCACACGAACCCTCCTACATGTATAGATTTAAAATGAGATATATTTTTAGGTGGCTACGAAGCGCGGTTCTAGTGTAGTGCATTTTGTAGTAGAATGTTTTTTTTTATGAATACAATATTTAAAACCTGTAGAATCCCAAGCAAAGAAGAATATGTATTTATGGTATACATTACATAGAAGTACCAAGTGTAGGAACAAATATCCACGGCCATTTACGTATAAGCATTCAGACCCAGGTTTAGACAGAGAATTACTTTCATTTTTAAAAATCCCTCAGATTTATATGGATATATAAGAAACGGCAACACGTACACATAAATACAGTAGTGCAATATAATTGAAAACCCAAAGGCAAAACAGCCTAATCACTCTCATTGTCATATTGGTCGAGCAGAGTACAATACTCGAGTTGTAGGTGGTAAATATAAGAAAACAATACTATGCCTGGAAGGTACAAGGAGCAGAAGCGGAAGGGGAAAGTCTTAGGATGTTTTCTTGACACGCTAACGGGGTCGACCCATGTGATCCTAGGCGCTACTGGAGACTGAAGGGAGGAGGGGGATGAAGGGAGAAGAAAGAGGGGGAAGAAGGGAGACAGAGTGAGGGAAAGAGGGAAGATGGAAGGAGGGATGGGGATAAAGGGAGAGGGAAGGAGGGATGGCGACGGTGTGCGGGATTCCGAAA
>NC_051422.1:18313908-18328908 GCF_015228065.2 Penaeus monodon
TATCTCTCCCTCATCTCCCCACCCCCTACCTCCTCTTCCTCCTCCCTCATGCTTCTCCTCCTTCCCCTCCTCCCCCTCACCCTTCACCCCCACCCCTTCCCCCTCACCCTCACGACGAACCCAGTTGTTCATCTTAGTGTGGTTAGGGTTAAGAGTACCGAGTCGACACTGCATTGTTAATATCGTGGTGTTATCTATCATGGGCAAGTTGCAAGGTAGAAGAGAGGGAGGAGGGAGGTAAGAGGGTAGAGGGGAGGTGGATGAGGTGGAGGTAATGAGAGTAGAGATGGGAGAGGGAGGTAGGAGGGGAGAGGGGAGAGGGGGAGGGGAGGTGGGAGAGGTAGAGGGAAAGGGTGGAGAGAGAGAAGGGGGAAGTAGGAGGTGAGAGGGAAGGTAGAAGGGAGGTGGATGAGGTGGAGGGAAAGCGTGGAGAAGGATGGAGAGGTAGGGTATAGTCGGCGGCCGCAGATGGATGTTAGGATGAAATGCTTCTAATTAGAGTTTGGAGGGGGGTAAGGGAATGAGGCAGGGGGGAGGGGAGGGGGGTTGGTATAGACATAACCCATTTGGTTATTAAAGGATTTCAGGGTAGGGGGAGGGAGGAACAGAACATGGAGTTCTTCGTACTTATTTACTTAAGAACTTCGCTTGGAGTAAATATTTCAAATATATTTCCATCCAAAATAAGAAACATCATATTTTCCTTTTTTCTGAATATAAGGAGATGCATCACAAAATGCTATATCCCTCTGATGACCTACTTGTGACCTGCGAGTATAACATATGGGTATATCCTCCGCCTGAAGCACAACAGATATGCTCAAGTCTCAGAGGGTCGTGAATATTTTTATTATTACTGATGTTAGCATTTTCTCCAGCCGAACTTTTGGCCCTGTCTCCTCCTCCTTTCAATTTTCTTTCTCTTCTGTCCATCCTCTATAGTCTTTCTTTCCTTCCTCCTTCTTTCTATTCTTCTTTCTTTCCTTCGTTTTCTCCCTCCCTCCTACCTGCTTTCCATGTCATTCTTTCATCCAATCTTCTTTTTTCTTTCCCACTCTTCCTTCTTCCCTCTTCTTTCTTTCCTTCCCACCCTTCTTCTTCCTTCTTTCTCTCCTTCCCTCCTTCCTTCCACCCTTGCCTCACTCTCCCTCCGTCCCTCCCTCACTCTCCCTCCGTCACTCTCACTCCGTCCCTCCCTCACTCTCCCTCCGTCCCTCCGTCACTCTCCCTCTGCCCCTCCGTCACTCTCCCTCCGTCCCTCCGTCACTCTCCCTCCGTCCCTCCGTCACTCTCCCTCCGTCCCTCCTTCAGTCTCCCTCCGTCCCTCCCTTATTCTCCCTCCACCATATTTCTATCCCGGCCACACAATGCGTACTCTCACTTCGCTTGTTCTTCGCAAATCATTTCTTAGGGAGGGGGTGGGGGAGGAAAGAGGGTGGGGAGATCGGGAGGGAGGGAGGGAGGAGGAGGAAGGGAAGGAGGGAGGGGGAAGTTGGGAAGGGGAGGGAGGGAAGGAGGGAGGGGGAAGGAGGGAAGGAGGGAGGGAGAGGAAGGGAAGGAGGAAGGAGGGCAGGGAGGAGGGAATGAGGGAGGGGGAGGGCGGGAATGAGGGAGGGGGAGGGAGAGGAGGCTTGTTAAGGCGTAGTATAGAACTTCGGCGACTCCCTCAAGGTTCCTTTCCACCACAACATCCGCTTTATGTTTATCTACACTTTATTCGCCAAGACTCGCCTTTATCTCTGTTGGTTATCCTTATCATTCAGAATCTCAATTTCATTACATGATTTCTTTCTTTTATTCATTCCCTCTTTCTTTCATTGTTTTTTTTTTCTTTTTTTTTTTTTTTTTTCTTTTTTTTTTCTTTCTGTCATTATTTATTCTTTTCTTTTCTTCCTGTTCTTTGGAAGATGAAGTATGCATGTGTTGTCGCTCGCCTCTCCCACCCTCCCTCCACCCCTCCTCCTCCTCCTCCCTTCTTCCTCGCCTCTCCCTCCTTCCCCATTCTCCCTCCCCTTCCATCCTTCCCCCTTCTTCCTCCTCCCCCCCCTCTCCCCTCCTCCCATCTTCTTCCTCCCCTCTCCCCTCCCCTCTTCCTCCTCCCTACTTCTTCCTCCCCTCCCTCCCTCCCTCCTCTCCCTTCCAATACAACGAAATTATCATTAACCAAATGACCGAGATTGAATTAAGGCACGGATGCATCAGAACGTAACGTAATTATGATTATGTTCCCACCAAGATTGATAATTGAACAATGACGAACGGGGAACTTTGCATACAAGACACTCGTTCATCAGCTGGCATTTACAACAACCCTAATCTATGCAGGGTCGTCATGCCCTCATCACATAGCTTATATTCCTGACATTATCATCCTGAAAGCTAGAATTTGGCCGGAGTTACAACCCCCATCGTCAAAGTTAAATATTTTGAGTCACATGACATACACACGTTTGGTGAATGTTCAGTTTTTGTGGGATTTTGCGATTTGTTAGAATATCCAGATATAGAAGTATATATTTTTTGGAGTGGTTAGATATAACAAGCGCTTGTAAATACATAGGTATATAGATACACATACATAATCAAACGACTCACACACATACAAACACAAATACACGCACATACAAACGCAAACACACACACACACACACACACACACACACACACACACACACACACACACACACACACGCACACACTAATACACGGAAAAACAACTGTACAGGGAGACTATGGACGTCACAGCTGCGATAAGATGGTCAGCCTCCCTCACTCGGTCATCATTCAGGCATTGGACATGTTTTACGATGGATCTTTCCTTATCGAGAAACCTCTCATAATTTCTGCATCAATCTAGTGTTATCTCCTCCGCCCCGAGTCTCTCTCTCTCTCTCTCTCTCTCTGTCTCTCTCTCTCTAACTCTCTTTCTTTCTCTCTCTCTCTCTCTCTCTCTCTATCTATCTATCTATCTGTCCCTATCTCTCTGTCTCCCTCTATCTCCCTCTGTGCATTTATCTATTTGTCTGAAAATCAGTTTATCTGTCATATCTATCTATCTATCTATCGATCTGTCTACCATCCGTCTATCTCTTAATCTCTCTCTCTCTCTCTCTCTCTCTCTCTCTCTCTCTCTCTCTCTCTCTCTCTCTCTCTCTCTCTCTCTCTCTCTCTCTTTCTCTCTCTCTCTCTCTATCTATCTATCTGTCTATCTGTCCCTATCTCTCTGTCTCCCTCTATCTGTGCATTTATCTATTTGTCTGAAAATCAGTTTATCTGTCATATCTATCTATCTATCTATCTTTCTGTCTACCATCTGTCTATCTCTTAATCTCTCTCTCTCTCTCTCTCTCTCTCTCTCCCCCTCTCTCTCTCTCTCTCTCTCTCTCTCTCTCTCTCTCTCTCTCTCTCTCTCTCTCTCTCTCTCTCTCTCTCTCTCTCTCTCTTCTCTCTCTCTATCTGTCCCTATCTCTCTGTCTCCCTCTATCCTTTTCGGTTAGCACATGACGAATCCCTCCCCCCCCTATCCACCTCCACCTAGGGTCGAGAGGGCAAATCTACCGGTTAATTAAGCTCTAACTCAACCTGTATGTAAGCTCTTTATTAACATCTGTGTTATAATTCTCCTCGCCCCTGAACGTCCATTATTCGCAGAAGAACAGTTCGAACGTAGGTGTTTATTTCGTTTGCGCCCGGTGTCAAAACAATGCTATGCCCCCAGTGTCGCTAAGACCCGGGCGGCGAATGGACGGACGTGGCTTTGTGAGTCTTATTGACACCATAACGCTTCGGACGATGTTCCCCGCCGCGCCTCGCAGTGGTGACGGTTGCCCACCTTCGAGCTGTCTGCCGTAGCTGTAGCCTCTCCCTCGGATACGAAAGGAATAGGAATAAAAACCCGCAAACGCAGTATTTACAAATCATTTAAATTAGTGTAAGGCCGTTTAGAAGCAAATCGCCCGTGAACACCAGATGGGCCTTCGTCAGGAGGGTGGCGACGTTCACGAGGCGGGGAAGAAGGATGACAGAACATACTCTCGACGCCCAATGGCAGACGCTGTTGGTGCCGCCGCCGCCGACTCGCTACACCACAGGGCGATAAAGCACCGCTGGTGAAGCCCCTGTAATTAAGATGCGCCGGTGCAGTGGTGGTGGTGGGGGCACGGCGGCTGGGTGATGGTGTTATGGTGGTGGTGTGGTGGTGGTGGTGGTGTGTGTGTGTGTGTGTGTGTGTGTGTGTGTGTGTGTGTGTGTGTGTGTGTGTGTGTGTGTGTGTGTGTGTGTGTGTGTGTGTGTGTGTGTGTGTGTGTGTGTGTGTGTGTATGGTACGGTGTATGTATGTTAAGGTGGTGTTTAGTATATTGTGAAAAGGGCTTGTGTAGGGTAGTAAGTTAGGGTGTGGTTTGATGTGGTGTGATGGTGTATACCATGGTGTGGTGTGTATTTGTGGTGTGTATTTGAGGGTTTCGAGCAGATGATGAGTCTATGGTAAACCGGATGGACGTCCTGATTTGACCATAACCGAATGGGTTTGAAATCTATCTTAAATATCAACCATATGTGTGAGTTTTCCTGTCCCTTCGTCCCTTCGTTGTGTGTGGGTGTGCTTGTGCGTGTACATGGAAAGACATTGTGTAAATATGTCGGGGAGGCTGTGGTGTTGTGTGCAGAGTTGTTGCTTGAGGAGAGGCGGTGAAATATTCGAGGAAAGAAATTGGTTCATATGTGTGAGGAAAAGTGAGGGGATTAAGGATGAGGAGACAGTGTGAGGAGAAAGAGTGATTTCGTATAAAAAGAGGGGGAGGAGAGAGAGAGAGAGAGAGAGAGAGAGAGAGGAAGAGAGAGAGAGAGAGAGAGAGAGAGAGAGAGAGAGAGAGAGAGAGAGAGAGAGAGAGAGAGAGAGAGAGAGAGAGAGAGAGAGGAGAGAGAGAGAGAGAGGAGAGAGAGAGAGAGAGAGAGAGAGAGAGGAGAGAGAGAGAGAGAGAGAGAGAGAGAGAGAGAGAGAGAAAGAGAGAGAGAAAGAGAGAGGAGAGAGAGAGAGAGAGAGCCAGACAGACACACAGAGAGTTAGAGAGAGAGCGAGAGAATCGTTTGAGGAAGAGTGACATGAAGTATAGTGGATATGGATGTATCAGAATTGGTCGTGTGTCTCGCGTGTATTGATCACCGGCCATGCTGGAGATTGAGGCAATGTCGGAGACTAGCAGGCTCTGTTGGCAGTGACAGAGGCTATTACACGGCCTGGAGGAAGTGACAGGCCGTGCTTAGTGGCGGCGTTTGAGGTAATGCAGTTGAACAATATAATTTGCAATAGTTGTGCCAGAAATGACAGTCGGGCCGATGGTAACAGATGGTTGCGTGGTGACGTAACAACCAGTGACGGATGGCGCCGAAACACCTGCCGCGGCCGTCTGATTTGCGGCTCACGAGGCCTCAGGGACCTGTTCCGGGGAGCGACGATGACGTTGGCCGCGCTTCCAACGGCGGCTCTGACGAAGATGCCGATCGGAAGACGACGTGGCACTCAGAGATGCCGGCGGGAGCTCTGATTGGCGCGGACGAGAGGCGTAAGGTGGGCGGTAAGGGAGGGCGAGAGAGGTGAGGGGAGGGAAAAGGGGGGGAAGGGAAGGGGAAGGGGGTACATGGGAGGGAGAAGGGGAAGGGAGGAAAGGGGAGGGGAAAGGAGCTTATGAGTAAGCTGCACCGATCAGGACGAGGGATAATGATGATAATACGAGTGAATACGAGGGATAAAGCCGAGAGAACGTGTGTGGATGGATGATTATCGGCAGGAAGGGGGCGCGAGCCAGGTGATAGATTCTTATCTCTACAGATGTTGGCGAAGGTATGATGTGTGTGGACTTGTAATATCACAGCATGTGTTTTGACTATGTGTAAGTGATGTATTACAGCCCGAATATAATTGAGATGTTTTGGTCGGACTTCTAAATCAGGTACCATAAATAGAAACTGTGTTCGGACAAATGATGTGAAAGATCATAAACGACACTGGACTCCATATTATAGGCTCCTGGAGGTTTGGCAGAAGGTTTCGATCCCCTTCGCTATGGCGGATGTGGTGTAAACTGCTCGTGTGTGAACCGTCATTTGTTCCATCGGTGGCTTGTGGTACTGCGGCCATCTTTTACGAGTTGTGTTTTGACGGCCGGCGCTGAGGCTGTTTTGCGGTCGGATACAGTCATCCGATGACGAAAATACGGCCAGTCTCGTTACGGAACCACGTGACAATCTATTCGAAAATCGTGTCCTTGTGGAATGGAGGCGCTCGTTACTGTCTCGGCGGATGACTTCGCGCGACTCGGGTGTTTTGATGACTTCGACGCGGGTGAGAATAAGATAACGATAGACTTCGTTCACTTAAAACCAGAAGATGATTACTTCACTGCCGGGCTTGCAGCTCTTACTCTCGTTATAATGGCTGCGGTCGCCATTAGAATAGAATAAAGTTTTAGGAAATGTATAATAATGACTGCATTTTTCCCCGAATATGCACGGGTTTCAAGTCCCTCTAATGATATTGCGCGGGAGGGGCGGGCGGGGAGGGCGGAAGAATCCAAATTCCAACATTAACTAGCTTCCAATCCATAGTATTAACACTAATTTGCAATTCAGCGGACGATAACAATCATGATAACAACGGTAGTTTGTGCAGCCACTTGGAACCTCTCTGATAAATAAACTAATGCACAATGACATTTTATTTTGAAAGCATCGCGAGCGGGGTCTTACATAGCCATAGCATGATCACAGATAGCCCACTGCATGACACAACTCGTGGCAGTCATGGTCATGAGAGCACGGAACAGTCAGCAGTAAGAGAAAATGGTCGTGATCTCAAAACGTGGTAGTCATTAACGGCTCCCATCACACGACCACGCAGCCAGCCTTTGTGTGCGCCAGAGGTAGCAACAGTAATAACAGTGCTTGCTAGTTATGCCCGTGGAACAGAATGCCGTGTTCTTGCTGCTGCTGCTGCCGCTGCTGATGTCGCTGCCGTTCCCTGTTGCTGTTAAGTTTAAGATATTGGCGTGGCACAATATCGGGCCAAAGAAGCGAAGCAATAGCGGGTTCACCGGCCTGGAAGAAATGTCGAAGTCTCCAGACCCGGTTTTGCATCGGCAGCATTTCGACACTTAATTACAGTACATGGAAAATTCTTAAATGAGGATGTGCTGAAGGCGCGGTGCTAAATTAGCCACTGGGGTGAAGGGTGAAGGGTGGAAAGGGAAGCAGGGTGACAAGGGAGGTTAGGCAAAAGGGAGAACGGGAGAGAGAGAGAGAATGAGAGAAAGAAAACGGTAGAGAGAAAATGGGAGATAGAATGACAAAAAGGGAAAATGAGAGAGAGCGAGAGCGGGACAGAGACAGAGAGAGAGAGAGAGTGAGAGAGAGAGAGAGAGAGAGAGAGAGAGAGAGAGAGAGAGAGAGAGAGAGAGAGAGAGAGAGAGAGAGAGAGAGAGAGAGAGAGAGAAGAGAGAGAAAGAGAGAAGGGAGGGAGGGAGGGATAGGCCACCTTCACATGTGTGCTCGACAGCTCCATTTCATTCCGTGAATGGAGGCAGTGTATTATAGAGAATGGGGCTATAGGACTACAATGGGGAGGAGGGCGTGAACTACTAGGGTGGGGAGAGGGGGAGGGGAAGGAGGGAGGGGATTAAATACTGTAGTGGAGGGGGTGTTAACTACCGTAGTGGAAGGGGGTCACTCGAACTGTGGAGAGGTGGGCTTACCAGAGATGTGTAGGGGTGTTCCTGCTACTGCAGAAGGGCTTAACTATAACGACGGGCCAAGCTGAATTGGAACAGTGTAGCAAAACGGCAGTAACAGAAGGCTCCGTCAACATTGGGGACAAGAGGCTTAAACGATATTATTTCTCTCTTTCCCTTATAACAGGATTAGGCAAAGGATCAGCATATCTGATCAAGGAAAGTATCGAAAGAGAAAGAAAGAATTTTAAGGACGTTGGTATCGCATTTTGAAAAACCTAATCGGCAAAAAAAAAAAAATCTTTGTTGATTGCAACATCACTAAATAGATATTTACTGCACGGAAACGATATGTAGACACGGTAGATAGTGATAAAAGGTAGACTATATAACACGATATTCACAGGTGGGTAAAAGGGAGAGGGAATAGAAACAAAAGAGAACAAAATAACCTGCATAACTTAGTGAGAACGAATGCAGAGGAATGAGAAAACTTTGGCATTCTGTCTGTCTGAACTTTCATGGCAAGACTGAACGATGAAAGCTTTATCCACTGTCTTTAAAAATCTCCTCCTACCATTTCTCTTCCATCCTTTTCTCTCCCTTTCTCGCTATCTCCTTTCTCCCTTTTCCGCCTCCTCCCTTTTCTCTTCTAATTCCTTATTAGTTATCTTTTCCTTCAGCCCCCTTCTCCTCTCTTTCTCTTTCTCCATCTACTTCTGCTCCTCTCCTTTCCATTTCCCTTCACCATCTCCCTTTTCTCCTCCACTCCTTTCTTCCCTCTTTTCCCTACACTCCCTTCCTCCATTTTCCCTCCACCTTCTCCCTCTTCCCTTTCTCTCCTTCCCCCTCTTCTCTTCCTCCCCTTTCCCCTCCACTCCCCTCCTCCCGTCCGCCGGCGCTGGCAGCTCCCCCTACCAGAGCAACGTTGATAATCATCGGTATCACGACACATTCCATTCATTATGTCTCATCCATTACGCGATTCCTGGGATCTAATGAAGGAAAAATGTATACATCATCCTCGGCTCGTAAATCCTCCAACCTCGAATTTCGGAGCGTCCTCCTGGTGGGAGGGGCTGGCGGATCCACAAATCACCTCCCCTCCCCTCACATCCCCTTTCTTGAGACTTCTCATGGGATTTCCCCCTCCCCCTCCCCTCCCCCTTCTTCTTCTTCTTCTTCTTCGTTTTCTTCTTCGTCGTCGTCTTCTTCGTCTTCTCTCATCTTTCCATCTCTTCCCCCTTTTCCTCCTTCTTACGCCTCTTTTCCAATCCCCTTTGCACTTCTAACTCTTATTTTCCCCCTTCTGTCCATCTCCTTCGTGTACCTCTAAGGCTTGGGTTAACCCCTTTGTCCAGTCCCCTTTTTCCCCTCTTTCATTTCCTTTCCCCCTGCCTCCTCCTCCCACACCTGTCCCTCTCTCGTTTCCCAGTCCCATGCTTTTTCCCCTTCCCCTTCCCCTTCCTCCCCCTTTTCATTTCTTTCTCCAATTTTACCCCTATTTATTTTTCTGTCCCCCTTACCTTCTCTTCCACCACCCCCACCCACACCCTTACCCCCTCCCTGTTCTTCTGCCACCCCGACCCACACCCCTTACCCCTACCTGTTCCTATACCCCCCCCCCCTCCCGTCATCTCCCCCTTGTCATGGCATAGATTACGGAATCACGCATTCATAATCCTTAGGAAAATGAGAGATATTTACCTTTCACTAACCATAGGAAAGGGCGGAAGCACCTGTCGACTTATGGCAGGAAGGCCGTGGTCAGTGGCCTTCATTTTTTTTTTTTTTCTTTTGATGAAAAAGAAACTAAAAAAAGAAGACGACAAAGGAGGAGATAATGATGAACATTATGGAGAAGAAGAAGAAGATGGCGACGAAGAATATGAAAAAGAAGAAGAAAAAAAAAAGGATCAGAAAAATGCTCTCGTTTTTTTTTCTCGACATTTTCAAAAGTTTATTTCCATTTCCTACAATTTCTGTTTCGAATGCGCTGCCTGCATTTCCGTGGCGGTTCGCTGTTTCAAGAAAAAATCGTTAACTAGTTTCCCCATGATGGCAATGGTATAACAGTGTATGTAATTGTAGGTCTTATGTGCTCCGATAATTTATCACAATTTGCATAAGTTATAATCACTTTAATAACTGCTTATTATCGTTCTTTTTTTAGGCAAAGTATTTTTCAGTTTTATGCTTTTGCTTTTTGCCTAAAAGGATTACATCAGTAAATTCCTTTAATCGGTCTACTGAATCAGGCTAGAATTCGTGATCATAATTTTGCTGAAAATAACCTCATTTCATTATCTAAATGCATATAGATATTGAACACTGATGATTCATGTCCGCATAAACAGACACCGAAATAATCCATCAAGGATAAATCGCGCTGACGTCATCTGATAAAAAAAAAAATAATAGTAATAATCAAAAAAGAAGAAAATTTACAAAATGAAGGAAGAAAAGAAGAAGAAGAAGGAAAAAAAAGACGATCAGAAAAGAGCAGTCTCAGATAAAAGCACAATGTTCCTCGCAAGAACTGGCAAGAACGCATTCGAACAAAGCAAGCAGATTCCGTCCCTGACTGTTCTAGTTCACGGGTAAACAAATGCCTTCTCAGTTTGCGTTCTCCAGCCCCCGTCTGCCAGATGTCTGCAGCGATTCCTTCTGCTTCTGAAAATACTGATGACTTGTCTCTCTGGTTCTCCTCCCTCTCTCTCTCTCTCTCTCTCTCTCTCTCTCTCTCTCTCTCTCTCTCTCTCTCTCTCTCTCTCTCTCTCTCTCTCTCTTTCCCTATCTATCGATCTCTTCCTATATTCATACAGTTTTACGTTTTGTATTCGTCTCATGTATGTTCATTCATTTTGCTTATTATCATGCTAGCATTATTTATATTAGATAAGGGAGAATACGCATATTCCCTTACAGCATCCTGTCAGTTCCTTGGCCAATATTGGAAGAGCACAATTAGATTTTTTAAAAAGTAATATTCATGAAGGGTACTCTTACTTCCATTCATTAAGAGTTTCATGAGCGTGCGCCAGCCTCCATGAGACACAGCCACTAGAAGACTGCTCTTCTGTAACATAACTAACACGACTCTCATGGACTATAACCACCTCAGACCTGCGTGCTGGGAACGAGTCACTCAAGGGGACGCATGTTCACCTCCGGAAACGAATCACGACTTCCGGAATAAACACACACTTATCTCATGGTAAAGGCCGGTCGAGGGAGTGAGGAGGGGGCGTCGGAAAGGTCAGGTCGCTAGGTCCCCGATAGCTGGTGGCGGGGAAGAGGTCGAGAGGCAGAGAAGAGGAGGAGGAGGAGGAGGAGGAGGAGGAGGAGGAGGAGGAGGAGGAGGAGGAGGAGGAGGAGGAGGAGGAGGAGGAGGAGGAGGAGGAGGGAAAAAGAGGAGAGAACTCGTTAATATAATCATCCGGAGCTCCAGGCACCCTCGGCGCTCCCAGCGTGTGATAGTTATTCCTGCCCTACTGAATTTTAATGGTCAGTACGTTACATTAGTTGTAGATCTCCCCACCCCTCATCTCTTCCCGCTTTTGCACACATACACACACACACACACACACACACACACACACACACACACACACACACACACACACACACACACGCACACACACACACACACACACACACACACACACACACACACACACACATTCACACAAAACTAAAGCCACAGATCATATGACGTGATACACTCTATTAAGCTTTCCAGACCTCACAAACTGCCACATTGAAGACCCCGTTTTTGGTAAGAGAAAATGGGAAAGGTCCTCAACACATCATTTGATTGGTACATGGTCGCGGACATCAGTGGAAGAAAGAGGGAGAATGACAAAGAAAGAATAAGAGTAGACGTGGGAGAGAGGAGGAGGAGGAGGAAGAAGAGTGAGGGCGGCTGGAACGTGGGCGTGGGTTAAGGGCTCGTCGAGTAGGTCCTCGGTGTGCTCCCTAAGCCTAAAATGTTTTCGAGGGCGAACGCGAGGAGGGAAGGCAGTGATATAAAAGTTGCCAGCAGCTTAGGTACGTTGCTGGCCTGGGAACCTCCGGGATAATTGCTGGTAATTTCTTTTCTTTTCCCCTGCCGCGCTGGTGCTGACTAGCCGGAAATGCTATTGATTGCAGTCGATTTTCTAAAAATGTTCCGGCGTTCTCGTAAAGCTAGTTTGTTTTAGTGCTTCCTAAATCACCGAGGGACGGACTGCGGTCATCTGCATCAGGAGGAACATCTGCCAGAGACTGGGTTGAAGCCGTGGGCGAGGATTCGAACAAGGTGGCGGTCGCGTAAATTCCCCGCTCCTGTCGCCTATCCCATGATTTGGGAGCTTTGAATTGTTGTCATGGAACTCGCATTTCCTCTGTCCCCGCTTCTTTTTTCGCTCTTTGTGTAATTTGGGATTCTTTTTATTTCGTATCAAGATATTTGATAACACGAATGGTTCTAGAATGACAATGGGAGAGAGAGAAGAAAAAAACAGTACAACGTTTCATCACGCTCGGCGAAAATTAAGTCATTTATTTCATGGTGGTGTAATTCGACACCGACAGGACTCCACAATGGCTGACCTGCGCCATTCCCGCAAGGAAGAAGAAAAAAATAAAAGAAAAGAAAATTATAATGATTGAAGAAGAAATCTAAAATGGTATTTCATTTGTTTCATTCAGTCTTGCGTATATACAACAGCCACGTCGGAGTTCGCTAAGAAATGAGACGCAGGGAAGGCGAGGCGCGAGCAGGCGCCTATAACACTAACTCCGGCCTGGCAAGCCCCGCAGGTGGCCGCTCACCAGCGCCAAGGAAATCCATGACGTCATATGTCCGTCGTGACGTCACGCACGTCACCACGTCGACGTCCTCGTGTGCATGTCTCATCATCCTCGCCCAAGTGACAGCTAAGCGGCATAACTGCGTATGAGCCCAGCGCCTTTCCTCCGTGCCTCTTAAATGAAGCAATTACGCCGTCTTTAAACCCACTGCCAATTATTTTCGGTTAAGTGAGTGTTTAGGGCTCCCTGGACGGCCTCACGGAAGGAAGGGCTGGCGTCACTCACGCACTTAGATGACATAATCTGCCTTGACATCAGCTGACATCACCCGCAGTCCCCGTGCTTCCTCAAGCATCTTTCAAGGAGTGCGTGGTCGCGCTGAGTGCGTTTAATCCCGGGGTTTATTGTGGTCGTTCAGGAATGCCACGACGACAAACGAGGCAGCGAAAGACACGTTTCCCACTCATAAGGAAAAGAAAAGAGAATAAGAGAGAGAAAGAACTAGAGAAAAATAAAATAAGATAGTGATAATGATGATGATAATAATAATAATAATAATAATAATAATAATAATAATAATAAAAATGATACTAATAATAACGATAATAATAATAACGATAATTACCATACTTTTTATCCTAACTGAAGCAAAAGAGAAAACGTATAAAGAAAGTGACACCAAAACAAACAGAAAGGAGAAATACCAAGCGACCACGTGGCTTGTAAACCTAATCCAGAAACCAGAAGGCCAGTGGTGACGTCACAGGGCAATGGTGCCGGTGACGCAATCCCCGACAGAGACCCGTTTCAGGACCCCCGCCACGATGCCAATCGCACACCGTTAACAGAGTGTTAAAGGACTCCACTCCGGGGGCGAGCGACCACGTGGCTGAGTCGAAATGGCTCATAACTGGCTACTTTATGAGTCATTGGCCCGCAGGAGGAGAAATGTCTCAACTTTGCAGCAGTTTTTATAGTTGCAAGGTCAGGCAGTGTCCCGTGGGAGGAAGGATGAAAGGGAGGGTGCAATGAAAGGGTCTCTCTCTCTCTCTCTCTCTCTCTCTCTCTCTCTCTCTCTCTCTCTCTCTCTCTCTCTCTCTCTCTCTCTCTCTCTCTCTCTCTCTGCATATTTCTGATAGTATGAAAAGCATAAAAGCAATACTTTCGTATTTTGATAACAGTGCGATTGTGAGCTTGCAATTGCAAAATGACAACAATAAAATATTGATACCCTAATATGCAATCCTCTTGTTATCCCTTGTTTTGTAAACAGATCACACGGTTTAACGTTTTTGCATTGTTTACCACTAATCTTCAGTAAATATTTGATCACCAGTGCAAATAATGGAACTTCAAATACCACTGAAACAGATAAATACTTTGGAGATTCCAGTTCTTGCTTTGATGATGTAAACAGTACACACACTCACACACACACACACATACACACACACACACACACGCGCACGCACGCACGCACGCACGCACACACATACATACACACACACACACACACACACACACACATACACACACGCACACACACACACTGTGAGCGCGAGCGCACGTGTGTATATGTGTGTGTGTTTATGTATATATCATTATTAACATTACATTTACCATATTCCCCCAATATTTACACTAACAGATAAACATAAATCCCCCAAGATTTCTAGTGATTACTTTCTCTTTGGACATATTTTTTTCTTTTCCTGTTTGTTTTACAGCCTATATATACACACTTTCGCAGGGGACGCAGCCTCAATCCCAGGGCAATGGTACATAATCGCGCGTCCGGGGGCGTTCGCACTGCCGCCGAGACGTACGGCTTCGCTAATGCGTAGTGTGCGACGCTGGCTGGAATTATGACAACTTGATTTATGGGTTTATCGGGCTTGGCATTTTTTTACGGCCGTGCTTATTGACACGAGGGGGCCGTCTGGGCTCCTTCACGATGATAACTTTCCTGAAGGAGGAGGAGGAGAGGAAACCAGCCATAAATACATTAAAGAATGCGGGTCCATGAGATCCCCCTTTTATACCTTGTCGATGGGTCCGAAGGAAGCTATTTCGAGATGAGTGTATATATATGACGCGTCGACTGCATTACGTACGAGCTACACCGGCATCAATAACTAATTAAAAAGTGTTAGTGCGGTACACCCAACTCCCTTTATCTAATTTCATGAGGCCGATTCTGAACTCATGACAACTGAGGCCGATTATGTTGCTCATGACACCTGAAGTCGCTGCTTTGAGAGCTTCAGCCGCTGTATCTGAAGGAATGGTGTCTGACGGGCTGACATGCGACTGGTGCTGAGAGTGACTCAACGAGGAGCTTCAGAAATAGAGAGACGGAAAGAGAGAGGAAAAAATGACTTCATAAATAGAGAGAGAAAAAAAGGGCTTGAGAAAGAGAGAGAGAGAGAGAGAGAGAGAGAGAGAGAGAGAGAGAGAGAGAGAGAGAGAGAGAGAGAGAGAG
>NC_051422.1:18333908-18338908 GCF_015228065.2 Penaeus monodon
TCTCTCTCTCTTTCTCACTCTCTCTCTCTCTCTTATCTTTTTTACTGGACCGATAGTTAAAAGATAATAGAAATAACTCTAAATATGACAGACAGACAGTATAAAAGCTAAGAGCATTTTTATATGTGAGGGAAAAAAATCTATCTGTTTTATTGGCCAATCTCCGAACTGATGCTGGGAACGGCAGCGACAGGGTGCTAAGCAGATTCATTTATTCATTTATTGGCAAAATATATATACGTGTTAGAGAGCGCATATTTAGAGCTATACTCGAAAGTAACACGGGGGGAAAAAAACTTTTAATTAAATGTTTATACATAACGCGTCGTTGTATCGTTGTTTGATGGATTTAAACTTACTGTTAATCACTTTAATTGATCTCGTATGCAAATGAGCTCATAGTTGGAATGACCGTTGCCTTGATAGATGATTCCAATAAATTTGGGAAATCGTTGTTGGAATACTCTTTTTTAGCATCCCTTCCAAAAATTTCAAATTCATCCTTTTATATTGCAAGTATCATTGCAGGAAAAGCAGAGTATATCGACTTCATTCTGACTACAAGATTATCCGGTATGCAAATCAGCCAATGTGTGTGTGATCACCAATTCTGTTCACTAACTGAGAATGATATAGTTGACTTTGGAAGGAATAGATTATAAGAATAACGTTAATGATGACACTACCAATGGCGGTTATAAATCGAAGGTAAATAAATTGAAAAAAAAAACAGTTGCTTAGCATGAGGTATGAAGAACCTTGTAAAGATTTTTATCTCACCTGACGTACCATATGGTATGATTATGTTATATATCATAGTCAGAATATAATATTACATGACGGCTGTATATCAGACATAACACTATTTGTCGGAATAGTAAATAAAAGATTAGATGAGAGTTATCATACGAGGTACAAAGAACTCTGCCATTATCTTAATTTAGCAAGTGTATCAGAGTTTACAATGTAGTATCATATTGTAATGTTAAGTTCGCAAATGATTTGTCCATACTTGTGTAGTTAGTCAGGATGGTATATTAAAAGGACTAAACAATAGCTCTCCATAATAAACTATACAAATAGATATATAAAGAACTGCTGCTGATGTCAACAACATAATAATACTGATATGTTTATTGCACAATTGCTAATTGTTAATTAAACAACTTAAAGTCAACAGAATCGTAACCATCATCACAAGGGTAACAGAAAGGATCTCGAACAAATAATGATATCAATATTAAGATTTTAAGGACTTTTTTCTTGCTAATAAGAACACATGCAATATGAATTATAATATTGCCATCACTATTGCAGTTATTCCATTATATCTATTACTATGAACATTCATTGTTATCAGAGCATTCACGTTATAATGATAATGACAATAATGGTAATAATAATAATAATAATAATAATAATAATAATAATAATAATTATTATTATTATTATTATTATTATTATTATTATTATTATTATTATTATTATTTTAATCATAATTATAATCATAATCATAACAGTAATCATTATCATCATAATCATAATAATGATAATAATAGTAGTAATAGTAGCAGTAGTAGTAATAATGATAATGATAATAATAATGATAATAATAATAATAATGATTATTACAATTACATTAGAATTAGCATAAGCTCAATTATTACCATCTGGATTGTTAATAATATTTCTATTTATTTTTTCATTATCTGTGCAATTATTTTATTTGTATGAATCTTACACAAGATACGTATGTGGTTGATAGTTATTTATCACAAAATTAGAGGATTTTATTTATTCTTTCACTTTTTTTTAAAATAATAATAAGACTGATAATATGAATAGTAATGATAATAATCATGATAATGATGATGATGCTAATAGTATTAATGATAACTATTGTTATTATTATCATCATAAAAATAATAGTAGTTATTAAAATCAATATTGTTGTTATCATCTTTATTGCCTTTATTATTATTGTTATTATTATTATTATTGTTATTATTATTATTATTAATATGATTATTATTAATATTATTATTATTATTATTATTACTATTATTATTATCATTATTATTATCATTGTCATTATTACTATTATCATTATTATTACAATAATAATAATAAAATAATAATAGTAATAATAAGGATAATAATAATAATAATAATAATAATAATAATAATAATAATAATAATAATAATAATAATAATAATAATAATCATTATTATTATTATTATTATTATTATTACTATTATTATCATTATTATTGTTATTATTTTTATCATTATCATTATTATTACTGCCATCATTGCGTTTCTATTTGTAGGTATGCACGCGCTTGTCGCACATAATATTTCACTCAAATCCAAAAGATGGAACCCTAACATAATCCCTTCCGCTCCCCCCCCCCCCCTCAAAAAAAAAAAAAAAAAAAAAAAAAAAAAACTTCGCTTTTCAATTAGAGATCAGGTAATTACCCTGACACGAGGCTGATAATCAGAGTTGGTCTAATATAAAAGGTCGTTGCTGCGGCGAAAACAACGTTTATGGAAATAGTTATAAAATTGATGCGTCCATCGCCGCCGGGGTCCTCAATCGCGGGTCTGCAAAGTCATTACGATAATGAAGCTCGGACATCGCCACTCTGTCACCGTATCCGATTCCCTTGCTCGGAGGCTGACCGTGAAAGTATACTTCGCTTCTAATTTTTTAAAATGTTTTTTTATGTTTTTTTTTTCTTCTTCTTCTTCTTCTTTGATACGATATAGCATATGCTTTCTATCATCATTATCATCATCATCAGCCTGGGTCAGTCCACTGCAGGACGTAGGCCTCTCCCAACCTTTTCCAACTTTGTCTGTTTTGCGTTTTTTGTTTCCAGTCATGGCCCCAAATTTCGTAATTGCGTCACGTCATCTTGTCCCCTGGCCTCTTTAAGTTATCTATAGCCCAGTCTGTTACTTTCTTTGTCCATCTGTCGTCCTAATGGACATATATATATATATATATATATATATATATATATATATATATATATATATATATATATATATATAAATATATATATATATGTATATATATATATATATATATATATATATATATATATATATATATATATATATATATATATATATATAATGGTGTTAATGATAGTAAGAATAGTAGTAGTAATAATAATAATAAGGATAACACTAATGATAATAATGATAACAACAATAAAAATAATGACGACAGTATTAATAATTGCAATAGTAATGTCTATCATAATAATAATAATAACAATCGCACCGCACTGTAAGACCCGATCGCCAGGTGCTCAGTTGAACAGCGGACTCACAAGCACGAGAGCGCGAGTACAAGCATCACCCACGCACTCACAGCCGCATGGACACAGTCACTCATTCACTCTCCCTTCACTCACAAGCACCCATGAAGATATATTCAAGGAGAAAGTTAAGGATTATACATAACCTAAAGTAAAACGTGATGGGACCCCAGTCAAACATCGACAAACTGGTCACGAGCTTGGCACCGGCAGCGATAAATCAGCAAGCCTACCAACCCATTAATCATGGGGGGCGAGCAGCTTGAGCAGGGCTGCCAACCCATCACCCGAACGGACCGTGGCTTGCAAGTGATGCGCGAACGGCGGGGTATATCAAAGGAAAGAATTAAATTGATTAAAAAGAAGAAATATATGTGTACAAATAGTACGCACGTAATACGCAACACGCACACAAACACAACTCGCCCAACGCAAACACACACACAACTCACTCAACGCAAACACACACACACGCTCAATACACGCACGCAGACACACACACACACACACACACACACACACACACACACACACACACACACACACACACACACACACACACACACACACACACACACACACACACAGATTAATTCAAACACACATACACAGATTCATTCAAACCCACATACACAGATACACACTCAAGCACACTCAAAGACACACACAAACACACACACTTAAGATTTCCTCTTCTCTCTGCAACTAGATCAAAGGCAAGAAGAGTAAACGTTATGTTATAACCACAACGGAGAATGAAAATAAAAATCTATTGGCCTGGCACGCCGGTTCCCACTTTACTATAAAAACATTCTCCTGTTACACACGATAATACACAATGAATACCATGTGATATGTTTTACGCTGGCGTCGCGCAAACCTGCATTATGTTGTGGTGTTCATGTGTGGGTGAATGCCATAGTGATAGCGAGGACATTCGTTTTTTTGGCTATATTTAGTTGTAACTGTTGTTGTAGTAGTATTTATATAAAGCTGCAGTGGTTCTGCCCTTGTTTCTTGTTTCCTTTGTGTTTGTGTGTATTTATTTGTTTGTTTTTGTATGTGTTTTATGGATATCATACACAAACACACCATATATATATATATATATATATATATATATATATATATATATATATATATATATATATATATATATATATATATATTCATATATATGCATATATATTTGTATATATATGTATATATACACACACATGTATACAAACATACATGCAAACACACATACACAAACGCACACACACACACACACACATACACACACACGCACACGCCACACACACACACACACACACACACACACACACACACACACACACACACACACACATACATACATACATACATATATATATATATATATATATATATATATATATATATATATATATATATATATATATATATATGTATATATGTATATATATATATATATATATATATATATATATATATATATATATATATATATATATATATATATATATATATATAAAACCACGCGTGGCTGACCGAGTATTTATTGCCGGCGGAATAAGCCGTAAAATATATTTTGTTGATATTTTGTCCTTTGACATCATTGACAAATTTATTACGTTGCAGACTCCATATTTTCATTTTCCTCTCTTTCGTGTCTGCATTAATTCT
>NC_051422.1:18353908-18356408 GCF_015228065.2 Penaeus monodon
GTAATATTACTTGAAATGTTTTTAATAAATGTTTTTTTTTCTTCCTGATTTTCGTAAGTATTGGATGGTTATTAGCGAAGATTCACGGCAGAAGATTATTTTGAATACATTAACTTTCCCCCTTTTTATTAATCGCTGGATGGTCCCTAACGAAAATTTTACTTCTCACTGAACATCAGAAAGTCAAATAACGGGAGAAATGAAGTAAGGTTATAGTTCAACACGCTGGTTCATGGACACTGACATGCATGGTTGGCAGAGAGAAGGAGAGAGAGAGAGAATCGAGAGAGAATGATCAAGTAACTCCTCTTGTAATGACGTTATTCACTCGCTTTCATTTCCTCTTCCTTCTACCATTTATTCACTCTGTTCCATTCCTGTTTACGCGTCTCTTCCTTGCTTTCTTTATTCGCGGTCGCTCTTCAAATCAGTTGTTACAAGACAGGCATTACTCGCTCGCAATGGCCATCAGGGTGCAAGGTTCTATGCAAGTAACGACCACCTCGCTCAATATCAATTGCACTTTGCACGAACCGAGTGTCGTGACAATTCTCCTCTCGTTCGCTCAAGTATCGGACTCTTACAATGCTTGACTAATACTATATAGCGAATTAACAAGCGAAGTGCTTTGAAAAACGTCCGTTGAATATCATGCAAACCTCAAGGGAAATATATATCTTTGGAGAGAAATAAAATGTGTTTACGTACAACACCGGTTCTTTCCTGAGTTGACAGACAGCTGGACCGTAATGTATAAATTCGTGGAATAAAAAAAAAGAAAGAAAGAAAGAAAAAAAACGCTGAGCAAAATATTTTGAATGACGAGAGCACATCAATCAGAAGCGCTTTCAATACGGGGCATCTTCACCATTATGAACCTTAAATGCTCTTATCGTAAAGATCAATACGCCACAATCACACTGTTAGGAATGTCTCCCTTGACCATTCTTATATATTTATACATATATTTACAGCCGAAAATTCGTTGATCATATTATATCTCCGATTCTCTTCTTGTTTTGTGGACTGGTGGGCAAGAAGCTCCCGATATTTTTATACATGCAGCGAGATCATATTTATGTATCGTTTATGGCCACTTGAAGCGAAGGCTGTTTGGGTCATTTTTCAATTTCGGAGGAAGAGAGGGAAATGTGCCGAACAAACCTCTTTTTTAAAGAATATTTGCTTTTTTTGGAGGAATATCTATACTTTATACTTATCTGGTTTAATGTTGTGAGTGATAATATCAGGCTGACGACCGTTGGAGATAAGGCATGTGAGGTATGAGGTGTGAGGTACCAGGTATATATAGAAGTGATAATAAACACTTTGGAAGGTCGCTTACTACACTTTTTTGGGTAGGGGGGAGGGGGAGTGCTGGAGGAGTAGATGATTTATCGTAAGCGATAACTGCTTTCCGAATATAACACAATAATAAGATTTAGAACCCTCTTACACTAACATTCTTCTTGAGTCATTAGTCATTAACATCACACACCAACTTTTACTTAACAATTTTTTCGTTCTTTTTGTATGAGAAAGCGCTACCGTTGCTTCCTTAATAAATCAATCGAACTATACTGCAACACATCGCTATAAAAGAGATTGATCACGATGAAAACAGGCGGAACCTCCTACCCACAACGTCAACTTAAGCAACTTCGAAGCTTCTTACGGGAATCAAGTGCCATTTCAGCCGAAGATGAAACGGTTTCATGGGGACTTTCGAGTGGTTAGCAGTGTCAGTTCGCGTCACCTGCCTGTCACTCGGCCTCTGCGCTGTGATTTTGATGTGTTATGGTGTTTTCGCTATGAGCTGGTTCTTTGTGCGCTTGATTTGTGGGTTATTATGCTTGTATGTGTGCGCTTGTGTTTTGTTTGTTTGTTTCCGTGTGGGTGAGAGAGAGAAAGAGAGAGAGAGAGAGAGAGAGAGAGGAGAGAGAGAGAGAGAGAGAGAGAGAGAGAGAAGGAGAGAGGAGAGAGAGAGAGAGAGGAGGAGTATGAGAGAGAGAGAGAGAGAGAGAGAGAGAGAGAGAGAGAGAGAGAGAGAGAGAGAGAGAGAGAGAGAGAGAGCGAGAGCAAAAGGGAGCGAGAGCGTATGTTTACAGAAATTAGCAACTGTTATACAAAAAAAAAAAAACTCATCACTAAGGTTTCCCCACGTGAAGGATCGTAAAAACCCTTAGTAGAAGAAGAGGGGAAAGACCGCTTATGCTTAGATATATATTTTTGGGGGATAGTTAAAGATCAGTGCAGAGGGCAATAGAGGAAGCTATCTTGCAGATTAAATGGGTAGACAGAGACAAGGGGAGAGGAAGAGAGATTCGGAATTGTGTGCATGCATATTTAGACAGAGATAAAGGCATACAGAGAAAGAATGAGGGGATGAGGGAAGAAAAGAGAGAGAGAGAGAGAGAGAGAGAGAGAGAGAGAGAGAGAGAGAGAGAGAGAGAGAGAGAGAGAGAGAGAGAGAGAGAGAGAGAGAGAGAGAGAGAGAGAA
>NC_051422.1:18361408-18373908 GCF_015228065.2 Penaeus monodon
TCCTGTAAATTCTTGTGTTTCAGAATTCCCTAAACTCCAATGTTACAACTTTCTCATCTTTGTTTTCGTTGTTGTTGTTGTTGTTGCTCGCGTTCGGTTGTTCCTCTTATGGTTGTAATTCATCCTCGATCCGTTTTCTTAAAAGCGAGGAACATGATAAACAAAAGAAAGTCGTCAGTATCGTATCTCTCCTTCCGTTAAACGCTTCTCTAGAGATCTATTAAAAGGGGTATTTGTATTTTGTTCTCGGTACACGAAAGTTATCTGCGAACATGCCCGATATTCCCAGGACCCAAAGACAGTAGAGTATTTCCTTGGCTCCTCCCCTTCCCTTCCTCCTCCTCCTCCTTCTCCTAGTCCTCCTCCCTTCCAACTCCCCCTCCTCCTCCTCGTCTTCCTCCTCTCTCGTTTCCCTTCTTCCTACTACTTCTCCCTCCCCTCTTTTTCCTTATTTCCCTCTTCTTTTTCCTTTCTCTCATCCTTTTCTTCATATTTCTATTTCCCATTCCCTCCCTCTCCCTCTCCTCCATCCTTACGCTCTTCCACATGTTTATTCCCCTTTTCCTTCCTCCTTTTCCTCTTCTTCTTTTACCTCCTCTTCCTTCTCCTTCCCCCTCGTCCCTTATTCCTCCCATCCCTTCTTCTCTCTCCTTCCTCTTTATCCTAAACCGCACGCCCTCCCGCCTTTAGCCTTTTCTAATTACCCGTCCGCCCTCTCCAACCCCCCCCCCCCTTTTTAAACACAAAAAAAAGGGAATGAAAATAAAAAAATAGGGAGAGACACACCTACCAACCAACCGTGTCTTCACACATACTAGTGAGTTTTGAAGAAGAAGAAGAAAAAAAAAAAAGAGAGAGAAAAGGAAAAGAAAGAAAAGATAAAGATAAAGGGATGAACAAGACGATGATGGAGATGAAGAAGAAGAAGAAGAAGAAGAAGAAAAAGAAGAAGAAATAGGAGAAGAAATAGGAGACGAAGACGAAAAATAAAAGGGAGAAGGAAAAAAAACAATTAAAATGCAGACATAACAGATATATTGACTAGGAAATGGAGAACACTCAAGGCGGCCATGGCATACTCTTCAGTGAACATTATTTTTGACATATGGATGACAAAAATCGTGTATTTACGATAGGCCTAAGGAGAGGGACGAGCGGGGAGGAGGCTGAGGTGTGACCGACCGTAAGACAGGATGTTGTGGGCGTGTGGGCGGGTGTGAAAGGGGAAAAGGGACATGCGTAAAGGGGGGGAAGGGAAAGGAGGGGGTGGGGGTAGAGGAGGTGCTTTTGGGAAAAGGGGACCAGAGGGAGATAAAAAAGAGGGAAAAGATTCGGAGGAGGAAGATGTAGAAGAGGAGGAAGGAGAGGAGGAAAAAAGTGGGAAGATGATAGAGAGAGGAGGAGAAAGAGGAAGGAGAGGAGGAGAAAAGAGAATAGAGAGAGGAGGAGGAAGAGGAAGAAGAGGAGGAAAAAAGAGTATAGAGAGAGGAGGAGGAAAAGGGAGTGGAAGAGGAAGAAGGAAAGAAAGAAGGGAGAGAGGAAAAGGAAGAAAAGAAGAAGCAAAAGAGGTGTGTTCTCTCAGGCTGGCATTTCATGGTCCGTTGTTAATGTCAAGAAGATCGATGCGCGGCCTCGTTAATTCACCTCATTTTGGTAATTATATCATTATTTTGGAGTACCAAAATTAGGAATTCTCTGTGTACAATTATCTTCCAGATAATCCTTCTGCGTTAGATTACGGACATAAATTGCTCTTTGATGCGTTATGTTTGGCTGCTTCGTGGAAATTAGTCTTAGAAATTATAATTCTTTCCTTTATTCTCTCTCTCTTAGACAAGGGAGTTCCGGAAAGCAGAAACCAAACCTCCTTTAGACATAAATCTTCACAAGATAATTTTGATTTCGAAAAAAAAAAAAAATAATAAGTAAAAAAAAAAAAACATAACGAAATGCATATCTTGCTCCAAACTCGCCAGCCAATCAGAGGAAAGATACCCCACGCGTTCTTGCCGATTGGCTCGTAAAGACTTAATTTGGAATGGGTAGTTACTATTTATAATCTCCCTGTTTCAAAGCGCCAGGCTGTTGTAACGACAATGTACAGGTTACCCCTTCCCCTCCCCCTCTCTTACCCCCCCCACCCTACCCCACCCCCTAGTCCGCCTGTCCCTTCTTTTCCCTGCCCTTCTCCTTCACCGGTTCCCTTGTGTGTCTTTTCCCCCCTCCTCTCTCTTTTCCCCATTCCTCCTCCCTCCTTCTTACATTCCCCTCTTTTCATTCCTTCTTTCTTCCCTCTTCCCCATTTACCTCTCCCTTCCCTCCTCCTCCTCCTCTCTTCCCTCCCCCTCCTCCTCCTCTCTTCCCTCCCCCTCCTCCTCCTCCTTTCCCCCTTCCCTCCCTACCCCACCTTCCCTTCCCCCCACCTCTCCCTTCCCTCCCCTGCACCAATATAGCAACAAACCTTATCAATATTTTGTGCAATTGCTGCAGATCCATAAAATTTAAGTGTCCTTGAGGTTCCCGCCATGATGGAAGGAAGAAACGGCAATATCTGTGGGAAAATTTATTCGTCTTTCTTGAAAATTACGGAAGAAAACAATAAAAACTCCGTCTTACTGTGTTCATAAGCATTGGCAACATGTCGGCCGTCTGGAACAATGTATGTGTAACGATAACGTAACTAACTTCAGTGGCTTGCGATTCAATGGAAGTTTTGTGTCTTAATTATATACGATTTCATTTCTTCGCCTATTATATATATATATATATATATATATATATATATATATATATATATATATATACATACATATACATATACATATACATATATATACATGCATACATATGTGTGTGGTGTGTGTGTGTGTGTGTGTGTGTGTGTGTGTGTGTGTGTGTTTGTGTGTGTGTGTGTGTGTGTGTGTGTGTGTGTGTGTGTGTGTGTGTGTGTGTGTGTGTGTGTGTGTGTGTGTGTGTGTGTGTGTGTGTGTGTGTGTATATATATATATATATATATATATATCTTTTATATATATATATATATATTTACACACACACACACACACACACACACTTATATATAATATTTTATATATATATATATATATATATATATATATATATATATATATATATATATATATATATATATATATATATACATATATATATTAGTATACATATTAGTAAAAAAAAATAACTAAAGAGAACACTGATATTGGAAAAAAGTATAAACCCCGTTTATAGCTTCAGACCCCCATTCTCAGCCATGCACCCGCTCGCTCGCCACCCCCTCCCCTTTTCACTCCGCCCTGTAGACACGCCCCCTCAGCCCAACTTACAAACGTGAGGAAACGACCACAACCACGAACAAGGTCTGGATGCGGTCGGGGAGCCTGGAAGGACGACCTCACACTCCCTCGTCTAAGGCTGTGTGGGAAGGGGTCGTCAACCTTTGCTTTCATGTTTGTTATTATCACTATTTTATTATTATCTTATAATTATTTTATCATTATTTTATCATTATTCTATCGACTGATTAGTTGTGGTTTAGAAGTCGCGTTATATTACTGGTATTATGAGATTTGAACTGATAAGGTACATTACTCGTTAGGTTTCTTACTCTTATACAGAATAAATGATGCCTAAAATCACCATCTTTTCAACATTTCCAAGAATCTAACGACATTTATCGAAGCTAAAAGATTCTTAAAAAAAAAAGACACACCCTTTATCCAATCCCACTAATCCTTTCCATTTAATCTTAATAATCGAAATAGACCAAATAAACAACCGGAATAAAATAAACTTTCCTGACATTGAAACCCCCGAGAACTTTAAAAACATATGCTTTCCATTTTACCACCAGGCGGGGGGTCGGGATCTCGGGGCTAGAGGGAGCGAAGACCAGAGAGCGACAAAGCGTGAGAGAGGAGGAGGAGGGGGAAGGGAGGAGGCGAAGGAAGGGAGGAGGCGAAGGAAGGGAGGAGGCGAAGGAAGGGAGGAGGCGAAGGAAGGGAGGAGGCGAAGGAAGGGAGGAGAAGAGAAGAAAGAAGGAGAAGAGAACGAGAGGAGAAAGAAAAGAAGAAAGAGAGAAAGAAAACTGAGAAAAAAATGAAAAGGCATAAGACCGAGAAGGGTAAAAACAATCAAACATATACACTCAGATGAAGAAGAAGAAAAAAAAGGAAGAAAGAAAAGAATCGAAAAAGAGAGAACAAAAGGAAAGAGACAAAAGAAAAGAAAAAAATAATGACACCCAAAAGGGACAGGGAAGAGAAAAGAAAATACACCTCCTTCCGTAATAAGGGGAAGAAAAGAACCAGTAGCTACAGAAATACAGCGTGGTGTCTCCCGAAGAGAATTTGAAAACAAGCCTAGAAATGGGCGTAGAGGAAATGGGATGAACACAATGAGAAATATGCATCTTAAAGCGAGGGCGAAAGCCTGTTCAAAGTAATGCAAAAACCTGATTACGAGAAAGCAGGAAAGCCAGAGTATCGGGAGGGACGCGGGGAGAAGACAGGAGAGGAGAGGAGAGAGAAAGAGAAAAAGAAAGAGAAAGAGAGAGAGAGACAGGGAGGGAGGGAGGGAAAGGGAGAGACAGGGAGGGAGGGAGGGAGGGAGAGAGAGAGAGAGAGAGAGAGAGAGAGAGAGAGAGAGAGAGAGAGAGAGAGAGAGAGAGAGAGAGAGAGAGAGAGAGAGAGAGAGAGAGATGCTAAAAAAGAAACACAACGAATAAAAAGAATCAAGAAGAAAACCGAAAGAAAGACGGACAAAAAAAAAAAAAAAAAAAAAAAAAAAACAATCAAAACGAAAATAAGAGAATAAAAAAGAAGAATCCGAAAAGAGAAAGCCAAAAAGAGAGAAAAGGGGGAGAAAGGAAGAGACCCCAAGAGGCGCAGAGAAGCGAGAGGAAGAGTTAGTACGGCTGAGGGCAACTGCGAGAACCTTAGCAAGAGGTGCCTGTAAGAGTCGTGGGAGAGATATAGAGGTGTCATAATGGAATGGGGCGCAAGTGCCTGGAAGCCCACCTCGTTATGGGGCCGAAGGCGAGGCAGAAGGAGGAGGAGGAGGTGACTCTGCCTCGGGGAGCTTGTAGGGACGCCATGGTTGGAAAGGGGGAGGAGAGAGGGAGGGATCTCTGGGGCGGACTTACGGTACAATGGAGTTTAGTCTCGATGTCTCTGTGGTACAGCGTATTTACAATGTATTTACAATCTTTGGCAACACTGGGAATGGAGATCATGTGCCGCTTTTAAGCTGATGACGATTCAATATTCTATTACACGTGGATGCACTTAATGCTAACTGGATATAGCCCAGTGCAGCGAGGAAGAGAGCAACAACCGAAGAGTACAAAGAAAAAAAGGGCGCAATTGCACATGGGAGAATATGTAAATATGCAAATTTTAGACACTATCAGCATGTTTAGAATAAGAATTTCGCTCCTATTTAGACCCCGCGTCGTCTAAATAAAAATATTTTGTATCTAGGGCCCATTATGCTCCGAGTGGACGTGGTCCAATTTCTTTTTATCGATCTTCGCATAATCTTGAAAGATTCCGAACATCATATTAATCTCTTCCCCCCAAAAAGAAAAAATAAACTCGCAATGACCACACCTCGGGCTCCCTTTTACGCAAATCCTCCTTGCAACAGAGTCATCAGGATATAAATAATAATCCCCATCGGACAATAGATACCCAACCGTCAGAACCGCCGGCGATGAACAAACCCGCCGTCGTTTGAAGCCCGAATTAATACATCATGACCGCCATGACCGCCACACATTAAAGGTAAGGCAGAGGGAGGAATTAATAGTCAGCAGGGGCTGCGCGGGCCGTATGGAGGCCGAATACGCATGAGTCGTTTTACGGCCGCAAATCTTGGAGGAGGATCCGTAATGAGCTGTGCGTCGCCGTTTAAGCTGTGTGTTTATGAACTCCGGGACAAGATTTTTTCTTAATGTCTGAAGGTCTGTTGGTGATGTGTTTTTTTTCTGTATTATTATTTATTTATCTATCTATTATTATTATGATTATATCATTTTACTGTTTTTTTATTGTTTCTGTAATTCCCATGTGCTTGTGTAATCAATTGTATCTTTATTCTCGTCTCCGACACATGTGCTTTCTTCTCTTTCTCTCTTCTCTCTCTCTCTCTCTCTCTCTCTCTCTCTCTCTCTCTCTCTCTCTCTCTCTCTCTCTCTCTCTCTCTCTCTCTCTTTCTCTCTCTCCGTCTCTCTTGTTATCATTTTATTACCCATCTACATATGTAATTTACCGTATCTTCATCTTCTCGTTGCTTCTTACTCATTTCGCAAATTTGGGACCGTATGCGAGATCCTTACTTATTCACCGCATCAATTCAACAGATTAACATTACGATCTGAAAAGTCCAGTCAAGTACAAGACCCAGAGTGATACCCAGAGCACCGTAAAAGGCACCATGGCTGTATCAGTGCAGAATATTAGTCCTCGGTCTATTAACTATAAACATACCTTTCGAAAGTTATATAAGGCAAACTGCTTGATCATCAATGACCTTACGGAGTATCGCTCGGACTCTAGCAACCAAAGGCAAGGCACAGAAAAAAACGACATGACAACAGCAGCAAAGATGGAGATATGTGATACCCCGCTCGAAACCAGTCTTGAGACAACGGAAAATAATGCTTTGTAAATTGGTTTCGTGTGAACTGACGGCGTCAAGGGTTTCTGCGTTTGCTTCTGTTTTTTCCTCTTTCCCCCCTTTCTTCCCTCGTCGTCCATTCTCTCTGTTTCTCTCCCTTTGTTTGGTTGTCTAAATTACTTCTCTACTTGTCTGTTTCTCTGTGTCTGTCTATCTGTCTCTGTCTGTCCGTTTGGTCATGTATTTGCCTACCTGTCTTTTAATCTATTTATCTATCCATCTATTTATCTATCTGCCTGTCTCTACTTATACATATATATCTGTCTATCTATATATCTATTTATCTATCAATTTATCTATCTATCCGTCTATCTATCTATCTATCTATCTATCTATCTATCTATCTATCTATCTATCTATCTATCTATCTATCTATCCATCCCTTCCTCCCTCCCTCCATCCATCCATCTGTCTGTCTCTACTTACACATTCATCACCCCCCCCCCCCACAAAAAGGAACAAGCAGGTAAAATTAACGCCGGTAATTCACCATACCTCCTGAAACTTGGCCCGGAATTTTACGACACATTATACATACAAAAAACACACACACATTACTACTAAACTCTTAATGTGGGAAACGTCCAAACAAACCATTTATAGGTAAATATACGATGAGAAATTCTCCAGACTAATGGCAGAGGTAAGAGAGCGCTATACCTCCAATTATCTTCCTATGATGTAAATCGGGAAGGTGTATTATGGAGAGGAAAAAAGGAGTTGGTTTATGGCCGGTTCGGAACGGTTAAGTCGAATTATGAATATTAGAGGGTGATTAAAAGGAAAGTTTCGCGTCGGGAGAGGATTTATAGACGATAACTGCGTTTTAAAAAGAGGAGAGAGAGAGAGAGAGAGAGAGAGAGAGAGAGAGAGAGAGAGAGAGAGAGAGAGAGAGAGAGAGAGAGAGAGAGAGAGAGAGAGAGAAAGGATAAGAAATATCTAAGAAGAGCAAAAAGGCTTTAGACTAACAGATAATAAAATAACTCGTTCATAGAAGAAAAAAAAATCCCCTAACACCGCAAAAGAAAAAGAAAAAAATACCCCAAAAGAAATAATATACCAATAAACAAAGAAAAAAGAAAAGAAAAGAAAAAAGAAAAGAAAAAAGCGAACCCAATCGATTGAAAAAAAAGGGAAAGAAAATACAGACAACGGATTTAACCAAAAAGCTCGTAACAACCACGGGAAAAATAGAGGGAAACAATTAAATGGACTAAAAAGCAGTTAGCAGGTAAATGATTGTCCGGCCCTGGGAGAGACTGGAACACCAAGTCTGGGGGAGATTACCCTGATTCATAGGGGGGGAAATGTGTTAGGGATATTAATACAAGCACGGATAGGAAGGACGTAGGTGGGAAAAATGTGGGGAAGGGGAGAAAGGATGTGGAGGGGGGGGATACGGAAAGTTGTGGAAAGAGAGGATGAGGTGGGAAGGGGAGAAAAGGTGGGGGGGAAATGAAGGAAGGTGGGAGAAGGTAGGGAAAATGAGGGAGAAGATTGGGGAAATGGGGAAATAAGACAGAGAGGAGGAAGGAAAGTGTAAGGAATGTAAATAAAGGAGGAATGGGTGAAATGCGGGATAAGGAGGGGAATAAGGGAGAGAGGTAGGGATAAACAAAAGTTTTAAAATGTTTTAGTAAAGATGGAAGAAGGGGGAGGTGCAAAGGCGGGGCGCAAACGAGAGTATTTAAAAGTATTGCTCTCTCTCTCTCTCTCTCCCTCTCTCTCTCTCTCTCTCTCTTTTTCTTTCTCTTTCTTTCTCTCTCTCTCTCCGTTTCGTTCTCTCGCTTTTTTCTTTTTTCTTCTTTTTCTCTCCCTTCCTCTCTCTCTGTTACTTCCCTGTCTGTCATTTCTCCCCCCCCACCCACCTCTCCCTCTCTTCTTTTTTGGTAAAGACGTGGATACAAGAGGTAATGACACGGACGCAGTTTAAAGGGTTAAATTGCAGTAGGAGAGAGGGAGACAGTAACAAAAGAGAACAGGTTTGCGTCGCAGGAAGGTTGATAGATAAGGCCGTTAATTGCCAAGATTTGTGGGATATAGGTATATAAATAGAAGCAGTGAGAGAGAGAGAGAGAGAGAGAGAGAGAGAGAGAGAGAGAGAGAGAGAGAGAGAGAGAGAGAGAGAGAGAGAGAGAGAGAGAGAGAGAGAGAGAGAGAGAAGTTAGGACAGACAGGGAAATAACAAAGACGGAGGGAGAGAAAGAGAGAGACAGACGGAGGCAGAGAAGAAAAAGAAAACGTGAGAACGAAAAGGAGAGAGAAAGGCAGAGAGAGAGAGAAAAAAGAGAGAGAGAGAGAGAGAGAGAGAGAGGGAGAGAGAGAGAGAGAGAGAGAGAGAGAGAGAGAGAGAGAGAGAGAGAGAGAGAGAGAAGAGTATGGTTTACAAAAAGGAGTGTTACCTAAGGAGGGGTCTGGACGAACATGATGTGTAGCAGAGAGAGGAGGAGAGAGAGAGAGACAAATGGTGATGAGGGCCGAACACACAAGATTGGCCGATAGCAATAAAAAATGAGTGACGGTAGATATAACAAATATGCGCTCGTTAACGAACTAACTACAAAAGACGGTGCGCACATTCTTGTGGTCACCGATGAAATAGCGTTTTAATTAATTGCAGAGAGTTACCATAACAAGCTGGTTTTTCTCTTCCTAATTCTTTCGCTTTTCTTTCGTTAGTTTTCTTCATTAGAAGATGAAGTTAGAAAAAAATTAGACTAATAGGCATCAAGAAAATGGCTGTAGTCTGAAACAAAATGGGGTCGAAAATCTGACAAATTGACTTTAGGAAAACACTTGTTCAAACAGACATGCAGATAAAATCACATTCATAAACAAGATAGGAGGGGGTAGTGTGTGGGTAGGAGGAGGAGGAGGTGGGAGGGAAGTATATAGATTGGGGGAAGTGGCTACATGCAAAAGAATAACAGCATATATAAAATGTATGAGAAAGGAGGGATACTGTGTTGTGTAGGAGGGGAGGGGGTACAGGTATGGGTGGGGGAAAGGAGTGATATTTATATGAATACTAGCGTATATGTGCTATAACTTATGTACGTATGGGTCATCAAGGAAAAGGTTCGGGGTGTCCGTTCCACGCACACACGCAGGTTCAAATTCCATTCAGAAATATAGATGAGGATCTCTTACAAAAGAGAAAGAAAGCAAAAAATAAAAAGATAAAAAACTCATACTCTAAATTTGCCAAACATGTACCGAAATACCCGACCTAAGAAAAATGAAAAAGAACGAAAAGACACAAATAAAAGTAGTAGAAGAAAAAGAAGCAGAAGAAGAAGAAGAAGAAAAAAAAGGAAAACAGTCATTTCTTCTTCATCCGGGATCAGGGCGAACACACAAATTGTCGGTTTTGAAATAGGAAAATGGCGAATGGGCTTAGAATAAATAGGCCAAATTGGTTGTTCCGAAATGCAATCGTGGTTGGGTGATTAACGTTGTGGTTGAAACAGAGACGGAGGGATAGGGGGAGGGAGAGGGAGAAAACTGACTCGGTTGGTAGAAGCAAGAGGAATATAAAGGAGAGGAAGAGACAAGGGAGGTGATAAACACAGAGCGAGATGTGGAGTGAATGAAGTAACATGAAAAGGAGGAGGGTAGAAAGAAACGAGAATATGGAAACGAGGAACACAGAAAAGAAAAAAAAAAGATAAAGGGCAGAATAAAACCAAGAAAATAATGTGTGTATTTTCTTCCTTTTCTCACACTCTCCCTCCCTCCACCCTTCCCCCCCTCTTCCCTCTCCTTCCCTCTCTCTCGTATCGGCAAAAAGTATCCCATAATTGATAACGACGACCCGGCCAAATTAAACGAAATCACGACCTCCCTGGCCTCCTGTGCGTCTCCCGTGTTTACTCAGCGATCATCGCCTGCGGCTATTTCCTCTGCCACTTGAACGCTAATGCTAACGCGCTTTCGTCATGTGGCGGAACTGCAATTAACATCCGCTTTTGATCAATTACCTCAACACCTTTGGCTTGGATTGGATCTGCACGAAATAGTGAAGAGGAGGTGTATATATTTGCATATATACGTGTGTATAATATATATATATATATATATATATATATATATATATATATATATATATATATATATATACATACACACACACACACATACACACACACACACACACATACATACATACATACATACATACATACATACATACATACATACATACATATATACATATACGTTAGAGAAAAAGTTGTTGAAAAAAACAACAACATAATTTTAGACTTAACTCCAAAAACTAGTCACCGGATTATAAAAAAAAGATAAAAGAAATCCATGCATTCTTGAAAAATGACATAATGGTCCCTTTAACCTCCCCACGCTCAATCCCACCTACGAATTTCCCTTTTGACAAACGGCTAAAATTTCCCCGCTGGTGTTAGTTTCCTCCCTCGAACCCGCCTTGCCTTTGTTCTGGTGTGAGACGTTAGACTCGATGATCAACTGAGTTCGTGACATCGTAAATCGAAGGAAAGAGAGAGAGAGACAGAGAGAGGAAGGGAGGGACGGATGGATGGATGGAGGGGAGGGCGGGCGAGGGAAGAAGGGAAAGAGGGAGGGAGAAAGGGTAGGGATGGAGGGAGAGGGAAACAGGTGAGGGAGAGGGAACAGGAGAGAGAGAGAGAGAGAGAGAGAGAGAGAGAAAGAGAGAGAGAGAGAGAGAGAGAGAGAGAGAGAGAGAGAGAGAGAGAGGGAGAGAGAGCACTGGCATCCTCTCTCCCCCCTTTCCCTCAGTGCACATTACCTCGGATATCTGCAAGTGCCACTATCACTGAAGAGAATCTGAAACCCAACCAGAGACTGTTGGGAGTTCCATCGGCATCCCATAACCCCCCTCCCCCTTTTACAGACACGCCCCCCCTTCCCCCTCCCCTCTCCACCTCTCCTTTTTCCAACATTACTGTCATGAAAAGTCGTTTGTGAAAGTGCAGACACAATCATAATGGATCATTTCGCAATCTTGCAGGAGAATGATGGATTTGGGTTGGGCGACTTACCACGACAAAACAGGTTTAGGGGAGCATGCCACAAAAACAGGAATAACTCTCGAGATGCAAGAGCAGGTTGGTGGCGAAGATGTGCGATAAATATTGGAGAATAATATAAAACAGACAACACTTACTTCACTGAACACGTAAAGCTGAAAAATTTCTTATTTAACCACAATTTGGACGTCGGATGAGTGCAGGTAAAAAAGAAAAGAAAGAAAGAAAGAAAAAAACGACAAAAAAGTCATACAAAAATATTGTAATGGCGAACATAAAAATGGACAGATAAATAAAATACACCGGGGCTGTTACATACTGATTTGCGGTCTGTGATTATTCTTTCCCGAAAGGATAATCGCGATAGCCGTGTCTAGCAACGAGGTACCACGTATCTCAAAAGATCTACACCCCTCAATATCAGAATGCAGTGTGTCCAGACAATGAACAAGGCGCTGGTGTTTAACCTTGGATCATTCCCTCTCTCTCTCTCTCTCTCTCTCTCTCTCTCTCTCTCTCTCTCTCTCTCTCTCTCTCTCTCTCTCTCTCTCTCTCTCTCTCTCTCTCTCTCTTTCTCCTCCTTCTCCTTCTTCTTCTCTCTCTCTTTCTGTCTTTGTCTCTGCCTCTCGTACAAAACGTTGTACTTGATTATTATTTCCTTCGATAATTCTTTCGACGTGTGATCATAATCTTGTGTTTGCTATTTCAGAAAAAAAAAAAGTTTTTTGTATTTCTGGTAAATAAAAACAACAAAGGTCGGAAAGACTTCAAATCTGAAATCAC
>NC_051422.1:18378908-18386408 GCF_015228065.2 Penaeus monodon
AATCTAGAGGGATAGAATAATTGATTCATATTCGCATTTCCATCTCTCTTTTATCATTTATATCATCACTGTCACTAATTATCATTGCCAAAGATCTTCCCATTTTTTACCACAGTCAGCATTATCAAGTGAATCTTCATTATCATCTCAGTCTCATCACTCTTTTAGCATTAAATATTCAGAATTAATTATGGAAAGTCCCATTGCGTTTATCATTAACGACCTTAATTATTCTTAGTCATTAGTGGACGTATCATTTAACCTCTTTTGGCTTCATCAATTAGGCATATTTGACCATAATTAGCGACTACTTTCGTGCATTATCATTATTTATTACCGGAAAATCTATCAAATACGATAGTAATATAGACCGAATGGCTAACTTTTATGCAAGAAAATATATATCTTAGAAGTTTAATATAATTTCTCGAGTGGCGAAATCAGATAAAGGAGAGGGAGAGGGAGAGAGAGAGAAAGAGAGAGAGAGAGAGAGAGAGAGAGAGAGAGAGAGAGAGAGAGAGAGAGAGAGAGAGAGAGAGAGAGAGAGAGAGAGAGAGAGAGAGAGAGATAAAGAATGAGAATGAGAATTCGCAAAAAAAAAAAAAAAATGGCAATGTCATTAATGAAAGTTACAACCGAATTGGGACCTTGATACCATATTGTGACACCATTATATGACTTCTGAAGGGAGGGGGGGGGGAGAGGAGGAGATAGGGGGAGGGGGAGGGGGATAAGGGAGAAAGAGTTGCTGGTCGGGGCTGGAGGGTGGAGGGGGGGGTAAGGTAAGACAATGAGGGAAAAAGGGAATAGGAAGGTAGGAAGGAAAACGGGAATTGATGAGGTTGAGAAGAAAATGGGAAAATGACAGCGTGGACGAGAGAGAGAGAGAGAGAGAGAGAGAGAGAGAGAGAGAGAGAGAGAGAGAGAGAGAGAGAGAGAGATGAAAAAAGGAGGATGAAAGAGAGAAAAATAGTGAGACAAAATAAGAGATAAAGCGAGCGAAAGAGTGAGTGAAATATAGAGTGAAATATAGAGATATGTAGAGAGAGAGAAAGAGAGAGAGAGAGAGAGAGAGAGAGAGAGCGAGTGAGAGAGCGAGAGAGAGAGAGAGAGAGAGAGAGAGAGAGAGAGAGAGAGAGAGAGAGAGAGAGAGAGAGAGAGAGAGAGAGAGAGAGAGAGAGAGAGAGAGAGAGAGAGAGAGAGAGAAGGAAGAAAGGGAGAGAGAAAGAGATAGTGAGAATGAAGGCATTTACGGATGAAGGGTTGGATTAAGAAAGATGCAGTAACTTTGGAAAAGGTTCTCTCGCGATCCGAAATTTCAAATCCCCGCCTTTTTTATCCTGGGACTCAGTGTTCAAATCTACTTTTTTTCGCTCCCTTAAAAAAAAAAAATGTAATAACCATTGATTTAAGTACTAATTACAAATAATTTAACCCTTGGCTCCCGAAAAAAGCATCTCATTCCAAAAATCAGCGAATCAATTCAAGGAAATTATGAGATGCGAAATTGCCAAAAGAAGAAAAGTATGATGATGATGATGGGGATGAAAGAAGTAGAAGAAAGAATCAAAGGGAGAAAGAAGAAAGACGTAACATAATATCAATAAAAGTAATGATAGGCAAATGGTAGGAACTCCCGGGTATAACCTTCCGTATTCATTTAGCAGCAACCTGTGAAGCTGTTCCATCATACACCGTAGCCTACCTGGGGAAGGTAGTTATGGTGTTATGGTGTCGTTATGCTACAAGTTTCTTACTTCGGCGCAATGGATGCCCAGAGTTTCTATATTGTAAAATCTTTTGAGAGGGTAGCAGCTCACCTATATATCCTCGGTGAAAATAAGAGGAGAATGGTGAAACTTCCCCTGTTCCGGCTTGCAATTGTCGTTACGTGTGTGAAATAAGTTTGAAGTTAGTGGTATTTACAAGCCAATTTAGACTAAACTCCTCCGGAAGTGAGTGAGGGACATGAAGTAGGCATATAGAAACGGAACGATTCTTGAAATAGGCGGTTTGCGTTAGGAAATGGGGTCATTTCATGTTTCTAATGGTGGTTGTGTTTTATGGCACCGTGTTCTCTTCTAACACCATTCAACTCTGCAGGTTAAGGGGTTGTACGACACACTGTACGGTACAAAAGACAAAATAACACTACCTTCAGTTCAAGCTTTAGATAATGTAACAAAGAAACAGCTATTAAGCCTCAACGCATGTGTGCACATTCGAAACACACACACAAAAATAGAGTACTAGTTACGAAAAAAGGGTAGTTTTAGTACCTGTGCCACCATGAAATATGGCAGTACCATGCTACGCGAAGGCCAGAGGCGGTATTCTGCACTGAAAATAGTCTTTTTAACTCACAGTACATGTGCAGCTGAAAAAAGTGTTAGATTTAGGAAATGCAGGCAAGTTTTAAATGAGATGACATGGGTGTGTACATGCCAAACATTGTAACTATATGTAATGTATATCTCCGTATAATACAAACACACACAATTCTATATGGAAGCATAGAAAATTTTTTATACGTAAACATATATATGTGTACAATATAACATCTACACACACAAAGAAAGATACAGGCCATACGACCTATAAGGAAAAGTCGTATAGGCATGCAAGTCATAATAGGCATCGCCCGAAGGCACTGCACGTACAACTGCCATCACTCGCGAGGTGTCAAAGGAAAATTGGACCAGGCCCAGAACCGCCCCCCCCCCCTCCCTTCCCTTCTCCTCCCTACTGGCCCCCTTCCCCGCGCTATACATGAGGAGGCACGGAGCAGCGCCGCCCGCACACACAGGCCTGTTATGTGAAAGCTCTAAATTTAATTTCGTTGGTGTCCTTTGCTCTTTTTTTATTATTATTCTCTCTCCCTCTGTCTTTTTATCCTGTTATTGTAAGCTGCCTTTGACGTGATCGCACCACTCTTCGAAACAGGTTTTATGAATTGCAATTGTGTGTATGAAACATACACACACGCGCACGCAAGCTCTCTCTCTCTCTCTCTCTCTCTCTCTCTCTCTCTCTCTCTCTCTCTCTCTCTCTCTCTCTCTCTCTCTCTCTCTCACATACACACACACACACACACACACACACACACACATACACACACACACACACACACACACACACACACACACTCACACACACACACACACACACACACACACACACACACACACACACACACACACTAAAGCACGCACTCACGACCATCATAATGATCACACTTTAGATCACATGTGCAGGTGTGTGTCTGCTTTTGTTGCTGCCTCTAAATTTAATAAGCATACATGTGTTCGTAATACAAAACACATGCTACACACTTTTTGTATACTTTGAAACTTGGATAAAAAGCCCGACAGAGAGAGAGAGAGAGAGAGAGAGAGAGAGAGAGAGAGAGAGAGAGAGAGAGAGAGAGAGAGAGAGAGAGAGAGAGAGAGAACTAAAAGTAAAGAAGGAGACAGAAAAAAAATCGAAGGAACAGGTTCTTCTAATACCTTATATGAATGCGTGGGCACTTTTGGACCGGGCTTTCATGGCATACAAATAAGAAAAAGAAAAAGAAAGAGAGAGAGAGAGAGAGAGAGAGAGAGAGAAAGAGAAAGAGAAAGAGAAATAGAAAGAGAGACAGACAGACGGAGAAACAGAAACAACACAAACAAACAAAATCAAACACAAACGAAGACATAGCCAGCAAAAAAAAAAAAAAAAAAAAAAAAAAAAAAAAAAAAAAAAAAAAAGAGACAGAAAAATCTAAAAGAAACGCCACACAGCCAACCTATCGAAGAATTCCCCCTACCTTTGCTAATTCTTTTTCCCCTTTTAAGCGCAAAGAACCACAATTCCATACGAGGAAGCAGCACATCCATCCTGTAATGCAGTCTAATTCAACACTCGCGGGCCATAAAGCACGGTTTGCCACTCCATGAAATTTTAGGGCCAAAATAAACTTCATTGTCATGCCATAACTGGATAATAAAAATACTAATACCCCTTGACACTCTATTTTCAGCTTAAAAGTACCCCCAGAAAATGCGCAGAAAAAAATGTTTCAAATGATTCTCGTCCTTCGGATACTGAATATTATGAAGCGAATATACTTCAAGAAATCTGAAGGGGTATGGATAGAGAGAAATATATTTTTTATCTTTTTATTTACTTTTTTTTTTTCTTTACTTTTTTTTTTTGGGGGGTGGATGGTGTATTTTGGCACTTTTGTTGATATGGATGTTCTTGTTCTCTTGGGTTCTCTCTATATCTCTCTTTTCTTTTCTATCTATCACTTCCCCTTTTCCTCTCTCTCTGTCTCTGTCTCTCTCTCTCTCTCTTTCTTTCTCTCACTCTCTCTCTCTCCTCATTCCATCTCTCCCCGCCTTACTTCCTATTGTATTTCAGCCCTAAATAATCTTCTTTCATTAAATGCATGAAAGGAAGCGATCTATCTATCAAGCAGTGGGGGGATAGGGGGGGATAGGAGGAGGAGCAGAACCCGGGGCTTCCTCTTCATCTCCCCCTCCCCCCTTTCCTTTTTTCTTTCTTTCTTTTTTCTTTTTTTTTTTTTTTTTTTTTTTTTAAAGGCCAAGGCGCGATACAGTGCGATTGTGGGCGGGGGGTCTTCTGCTAATGGTCACTAGAATATCTTTGAGTATCGCGTTGTAATCTGAGGACGAATGAGTCCCGTGTGACCCAACGATCGTCATCTGTCAGTATAGCGAGCATTTCCTCGTCGTAAACTTACCCCCGCCTCTGATAATACGCGGCGATTTGCATAATAAAATCAAAAATTATCATCGCGGCTGGACAATTCGCCAAACTGTATTCTTGCGGGGCATTCTTATCTCTCTCTCTCTCTCTCTCTCTCTCTCTCTCTCTCTAAGCCATTCCTTATAACGCACGGGTGGGGGAGGGGAGAGTGAGAGGAGGTGAGGGGCGGAGGGGGGAAGGGTGAGAGGAGGTGGGGGGCAGGGGAGGGTGTCATAGTTTGAGTAGATATCAAAACGTAGTTCTTTTCGTTGGTCAAAGATGCACACACGCGGCAGAACGACTCGTAAAACACTTTTGCCAAGATAACCGTTATCATTCGCACACTCATCCTGGTCATGTCCGTCCGGGTGCGATCGTTATCCAAAACTTTGCTGATTATCATTATCAATTAATCGTAATCCTCTCGGATATCATTGCAATCATGGTCATTATCACTATTATTGCCATTTATTTCCTCTGATGTGACCAAACAGTTGGCCAGGGTCGGAGTTAATGATGTTATTTTTGTGATTATGTCATTATAGAGACCATCTTTTTTCTATTCTATTTCTCGCTTTTATCAGCCACTGTGCTTATCATAGTCGTCATCACCGCTGCTGTCACATCTCTGTCACGCGTAAGTGTTGTGATGATAACGCTTATCAACACTTATCTAAGATTGCAAAGATAAGATCGTTGAGTAATGACTTGATGAACAGCTGCGGCGCCTGAGGTGGGTTTAAGTAGAAGCAGTAGCGGCTGTTTGAGGGACTTCTGATACACTGTAGAAAGGCATGAACTGATATATATATATATATATATATATATATATATATATATATATATATATATATATGTGTGTGTGTGTGTGTGTGTGTGTGTGTGTGTGTGTGTGTGTGTGTGTGTGTGTGTGTGTGTGTGTGTGTGTGTGTGTGCGTGCGTGCGTGCGTGTGTGTGTGTTTATATATTTGTGTATATATGTATATATATATATATATATATATATATATATATATATATATATATATATAGAGAGAGAGAGAGAGAGAGAGAGAGAGAGAGAGAGAGAAAGAGAGAGAGAGAGAGAGAGAGAGAGAGAGAGAGAGAGAGAGAGTCTGAGAGACAGAGAGTAAGAGAATAAGAAAAACAGACAGAGAATAAACAAATAAAATAAACAGGAATTATGCGTTGTTTGTAGCCGCCGGCTGTTGAACAAAGGAGTTGACTTAAAATAGGCTAAAGGTAGAACATCTTTAAGTAATCTTTGGAGTGGTAAGGGTAAGCGCCTTAGTTGCAGTGAAGCTAACAAGGATATCGGTAATTACGAGCAGTAATAATATTTTCCGAGATGCAGCGATAGCAATTGCAATATCAGAAATAGAAGCAGTGATGAACGTTATGGTTTGTCGAGTGCTAATTATAGTACAGATACTGGGAAAAATATAAGAGAAAAAGAATGAGAAGAGAGAGAGAGAAGAAGAAGAAGAACAAGGATGAACGGAAGGTAACCACACATATAGAAAAGAAGAATATACAGCATAGAAAAATAATGGCCTTATATAGAGAAAAAAAATCCGTGTGTGGAGTGGAAAGGTTTACAGGTTACATTTTTAGATCATTTCAAAAGTTTACAGAAAGACAATTGAGGATTGTGAAAGCTGACATATGGGTTTAGTAGAAACAGCTGTGTGTCTTTTAATATCTCAGGTGAGCAGAAGGGCAAGTCCTAAATCAGAAGCAGGTAAAACAGTGGTAATACAAACAACACTACAGTGATAAGGAATTCTTATAAACATTTTATTGCCTGACGTTTTAAAAGCTTTGGAAGAACGAAATGGTATGCTGCTATATATTCTTTTGAGGCAATAGATGCTCTAGACACCAATGTGAATAAATTTCCGATGGCCAAATTAAAAGCAAGATTAATAATCTATATTTGGTATATTTAATTAAGCAGGTATTAAGCACTACAAGAAAACACTGTTAAAAGCGGTTTGTCTAAGTAGTAACAACACTAGCAATATTTCCTGTAGTTACTCTGCATTGTTGATGGCAAATGAGATAATGGGAATAATGGGTATATAGTGATCACTAGAATTATTATAGTGACAGCAAGGTAGGGGCATGACAATAACAGCTTATTTAATGGATGTTTTGCCAGTGGGAATAAAACCAACGGCTACGATATCAGTGCCATAGTCATCATTATCATCATCACAGTCGTTCTTTTTGCTCAAGCTTAGTTCGAAGAAGCAACATTTGTGCACCGGCACTCCGTTTTCGAACGCTTTTCCCGTTTTCTTCGAGTTCCCATTTTCTGCTAACTCGCTCTGGTATCCGTTTCTTTTTCTATGGCCTTTCCTTTCTCACCCAGAGGTAGTTTGATACTGACACACATACATTAATATTCACACACTCACACACACACACACGCGTGTGTGTGTGTGTGTGTGTATGTGTGTGTATGTATACAAATATATACATATATATGTATATATTTGTTTGTGTATGTACATATATATATATATATATATATATATATATATATATATATACATATATATACACACATATATATATATATGCATACATATATATACTATATGCACACACACACACACACACACACACACAACACACAACACACACACACCACCATATATATATATATATAAATATATATATATATATATATATATATATATATATACATATATATACATATATATATATATATATATATATATA
>NC_051422.1:18391408-18393908 GCF_015228065.2 Penaeus monodon
ATGTTTGTTATTTTCATAGCTAACTTCAAACATATTATGCAATGGAATTTGGCAATCGTATAGTTACGGATGCAATGCGCAAATTTACAGGTCAGCTCATGCGGGATTTTCAAGAGCTTGTATCTGATGAATAATATCAAATGTCTTCACTTACTAGAATCAGCAATGGCAAAGTACATGACCGGAAAATCTTTCAATATTGCTACACATAAATTTGACCCAATATGAAACAACATAGCATTTGCACGTAGCAACAGAACAGGACCATGGTTTACACATTATTATTCTTGCAGTAGTTTTATCACGAAAAGTCGTATAAAAAGAACGTAGCCAACAAACATGCAGTATGCAAATAAAGAACCAAAATGCACTTTATCCTCTTTCAAATAAAAGTGTCTCATGTTTCCTCGAATACATCAATACCTGTTTACAACTAGATCAGGGTTATGTTAACGACTTTCTACGACCAGTATCATCAGGCTAAACGAGGCTGGATTCACCGAGCTGTAGGAAACCGACGGTACTAAGCCGCAGACTACAGCACGGCATGCTTATGGGATAAGAATGTGTCATATACACTGGGGAATTATGGAAAAAATAGCTATTAATATCTATAGGATTTGTACATTGTTTCATACACAGAAGTGTGAGTTGCAGACACTCAGGTATAGTAATGGAGGAGGTGCAGTGTTTAAAGCGCTAGCACCGGGCTTGCAAAGAGAGTGTGTGTATGTGTGTGTGTGCGTGTGTGTGTGTGTGCGAGACGCCTGAGTGTTTCATAGACTTTCGTTCTCATTGCAGATTGCATCGGGCACATTGAACGTTGAAGGTTTCCGGAACGGCCGCTAGATGGCAGCAGCAGCAGCCGAGTGTTAGCACGCGTTGCTGCGGTCAGATGAGTGGCAACCTGCGAGCGAGCAGCACCTGCGATCCCGTCCTTCGTAATAAACGTCACTGCAATTTATCCCTAAACTACTTTTTTCAACATTTCTCTTTAGAATTTGATACTTTTTTCTTTAAATTATCTTGTAAATTCATGCACACTATTAGCCCTACACATGGGGGCGTGTACACAAAAGTATTGAAGAATAACGTAACCAAAGTTTTAATCTCTCTTTTCTCAGAACGGCACAAACACTAGAATAACAATCAATATCAGCTCCTCGTCCCGTTGCAACCTTTTGATATCGATTATGTGTCATGTGCAGCCTCAAGATAGCATGAGGAGCAGAACACGACCACGATAAGATCTCGTACACTTGATAATCATGCTAACTGTCCCCTCTTAAACGGCTCTTCACAAGGTTGGTCGGTCAGGTGAGCTTTTTATTGGGGCGGACAAACACTTCCCTCCTGCTTGACACACGGGCCGCGACCACTGTCGTTTATGACCTATCACACAACTCGTTTTACACTTCATAAATGGTTCGTTTAGTACAGCCTACTTCCACCACGAACTACACTATCAGAGTCTCTATACTTTGTCCATTTCTCATTGACACATCAGAGTTACGGTGGACGATCAGTAACGTGAACTGTTCTTCTTTTTCAAAAAAATAGTGAGTTTTGTTCAGAGATACTGTGGCAGGAGAGTTATGCAATAGACACTGAAACCGGCCTCTTTCGAGAACCAGGTTCCTTTCTTTGGGCCTTGAACACAAACACTCAGACGATGCACAACACAACAACTTGAGTGGGGGATTTTGCAACTAGGGATCAGGAAAGTGTCATAAAGGGATCGAGCAATATCTCTTGCTGGCTCTTAAGCACTGACGTGCAACAACTTCCTCGGACAACTGCATGCAACGAGGATCCAAGACGTTGACACTGCACATCACTTCTTTTTCCATGACAGTCATTTACACTTGTCAGACTCGGATGAATAATATAAATTTTTCTGCTTCACTTTTGCATAGTTTTAACACACGTTGCAACGGTTTTACGAGACGGCAGGCTTGAGCAGCACATAATAACAAGTGATCTAGCATGGGGTAAGAGCACAAACACTGGACGGCACACACATGGGGGAAACAAACTTCTTGACGAAAGCTCTTCATAAGGGTTTTCTCTTGCAGGATGTCATGAGGAAACAGTTTCTGGGATGCTGAGAAACACTGACACAACATCAACACCAGGAGGGGAGGACCAATGGCAGTTTCTACACCAGAGTTTGGGGGAGAGACTACAACTACGAGGATCTACGTAAGAAGGTTCTCAGGCAACGTGTGACCTACCTGTGATTGACATCCATGGGTACCGTGGGATGTCCGGGATGTGAGGTGTGGGAGCTGTAGGCTGACTGCAGGAGTTGAGAGGGTTAGTGGCGTTGTTCTGGTGGAAGTACTGTGCCATGTTGCTTGTGGTGGCACAGTTCTGCAGGTTGAGACCATATTGGGACATGTCCGTGGCCCCAGTCTGGGAGTATCGACACTGCTTTTCGGCGTCTGTGGTCGCCGTCATAGCGCTGAAGGGCGACATGTTGGAGGGCGCGTTGGCAGAC
>NC_051422.1:18408908-18416408 GCF_015228065.2 Penaeus monodon
GATATTATTTGCACGCTGTGTATAATTTATATCAGGGGGTATTTGCATGGCACGTATATGTTTGCAAGGGTAGGTGCATTTTGCAACATAGTGAGTTTACACTGGGCTTACAGACCGCCTGGAGACACCCATTTTGCAATTGATACCTCTGACAACTAACCACTAACAAGAAAATAACAGTTTCTTTAAAGATGAAGAAGAAGAAATAAATAAAAATCAAATCAAAGACGCGACACATTTTTTTTTTCTTTTTTTTTTTTTAAACCTCAAAAGCAAAAGAGATCATAGAATGTATATTACGATTTAATTCCCACAATACTGCCGACACTAAGGCTATACGCAGGAAATCACGTGATGTGTGCAATGCGAAACATAAAATACAGATAATTTCAGAGCTCAACCGAAAGATCAGGGAATACTCCTGAGAATGAATATATAACGATGTCGGAATACTAAGCATAGGAGGCAATAAACTTTCGTTAATCATAGAAGTGTTATTGCAGGTGCGTGTGACCCGGTGTTTACGAAAAAGAAGAACAGAGGAAAAATCGAATTAGCAAGGCGGGAAGCACTCTCTGAGGAGAACGCGAAAGACCGAAGGGAAAGTCATGTTGAGGATAAGACGAGATGTAATTCTGTTTTTCTTTTCTTTTTTTCCTTTCTTCTTCTTCTTCTTCTTCTTTTTCCTCTTCATCTTTTGTCTTTTTTTCCGAAGAGATTTTTTTTTTCCTTCTTTTTTTTTGGCTGGGACTTTTTTTTTTTGCGATTTTTTTATGCAATTCTATTTTTACTATCGGTTTGCCAGAGAGGGATGGAAACAGGAGGAGGAACTCGGGAAGAACAAGACAATTGTGTGCATTTTCGAGGCTCTTACTGTGCATGATAGTTATAAGGATACTAACAATAACTATGATAATAACAATGATAATAGCAATGATAATGATACCGGTAATAATTACTTAGATAAGATTACTCATAATAATATTTCTTTTATGAATGAGATATTAACGGTAATGAATATGATTAAGTTAGGAATTGGAAAATAATGATGATGATGATAACAATTCTGGCAAAAATAAAAACAACAAAAATAACAATAATTATAATAATATTAATGATGGTAATAATTATGATAGTAATAACAACAATTATTATTAACGATAATAATAATAATAATAATAATAATAATAATAATAATAATAATAATAATAATAATAATAATAATAATTATTATTATTATTATTATAATTATTATTATTATAATAATATTAATAATAATTATAATAATAATAATGACAAAAAATTAATAATGATAATCGTATTAACAACAACAACAACAACAACAACAACAACAACAATAATAATAATAATAATAATAATAATAGTAATAATAATAATAATAATAATAATAATAATAATAATAATAATAATAATAATAATAATAAAAATAATAGTAATAATAATAAAAAATACCAGTATAAATATTATCATTATTATCATAATCGTAATGCTGAAAATAATCATAAAGAAAATAATAATAATGATGATGATAATGACAATAATGAAGATAATAATAATTATTATTATTATTATTGTTATTTTTATCATCATCATTATTATTATTATTATTATTATTATTATTATTATATTAATAACAATAATAGCAATAGTAATAATAATAACACTGATAATAATAATAATAATAATAATAATAATAATAATAATAATAATAATAATAATAATAATATAATGATAATGATGATATTAATATAATAACAAGAAGAATAAGATAAAGTGGAGGAAGAAGAAGCAGAGGAAGAGGAGGAAGATCAACATCAATAATATTAATAACTGTTATAATAGTAATAACATCAGGAACATAATAACAGAACTGACGATGTATATATATATATATATATATATATATATATATATATATATATATATATATATATATATATATATATATATATATATATATATATATATATATATATATATATATATATATATATATATATATATAGATAGATAGATAGATAGATAGATAGATAGATAGATAGATATATATATATATATATATATATATATATATATATATATATATATATATATATATATATATATATATATATATATATATATACAGACATATATACGCTTCCTACATATATATCTAAACAACACGCACTCATTGCTCGTCTAATAAATTGCCAGTCAGTCGAAGAACCAATCATTTATTGGAAAGAAGTAGACAAACAAACGCCATTCCCCAATATGAAGCTCCACAATACACCAAACAGTGAACAAAGTTCTCTATAAAAGAACATAACAAAATACGTTGAGTTCGACGCTGTCACGAGGCGATCGAACGTCAGAGGATTACACAATATAAAAGACTCGTTCATCTTGAACCAACAGATTGTTAATATCAGTTCGCTGTGCATTTGCTTTTATTCTGTCTAGTGAAAGAGAGAGAGAGAGAGAAAGAGAAAGAGCAAGAGAGGAGCACGAAAGCGAATTAAGAGTCAAGAAACACTCTTTGCCGGAAGGAGGCACCATTATCACTCCTTTATCATTAAGTGGCGTCTTCTGAGAAAAAGCGCTGGGTGTTTAACCTCAACTTTATAAATAATGTGGGTGGAATTTATATGTATACCGGCCACGCTTTGGTCACATGAATTTGGCGTGGAATAAGTCAGGGACTACACTTTGCTTCTGACTCCGTGCTTGAAGGCGAGCTTTTTATCAGATAATTTATATTACTGAGAAATAAAATATAATGGCTTGGTTATTTATGCTCCGAAGCTCACCCTCGGTGTCTCTAATGTTAGAAATTACCAAACGGAAGTCGTGGTATTTTATTTGATAGTTCGAGTCACCTTTACGTATGTACGAAATTTACAAGCGTTAAAAGGTAACGTGTTGTCTGGGTTGTTACGCTGGTGTCGCTACATGACTGCATTACAGTTCAAAGTCTTGCTCTGAATGACAGAAGCGGTTAGTGAAATCAAAGACTCGTGCTGTGTTATGGCCTCGCGAGATTCGTCAGTGCATCCCACTCTTCCTCCCTCGCCTCTTATTAATATGTGTGTCAGGGCTTAACGTCCCCTGTGTGAGGAACTGGCATGGTCGGACACATTTTTATGACTTTACCATCAGAAACGCATAGGCCTACGTAGGGAGTGTGGTGAGGGAGTGAATGGGGGGAGAGAAAGAGAGAGAGAGGGAGAGAGGAGGGGACATGGCGGTTACCAGACGTTGACGCAGCATCTCTTAAGCGTTCTCATTATACAGCGAAACCTATCAAGCCAAAAAGTTCTCTGATAAAACAATCCTTACCTTCACAGCACATGAGCACAGACGAGACATAAGGAAAAAGCTCGGAAATGCACCACAAGACGTTATAAAATGGTGGAGGTTGTTTTGCGTAGTGGTTGGCGGCATCAACATGAGCCCCGAGAGAACCACAAGCCCCGCCTTCAAGGGTACCAGCTTGGTGCTTTGGGATTAACTTGCTTTGAATCCTTAGACTGTTGGGAATATGAAGTCCCATTTTGTATGAGTGAATATGATATAAGGACACTTCATCTTGATATTGCGTATTGATCCTGTTATAACGCGTCTAGGAATTAGAGCTAAAATAAACGAATAAAAAAAAGCACATCGTTGGGATGTCTGGCCAGTGTATTGCCATACATAGTAACTGTTGTTTAATAATCTTCAATAATGTAGGATATCTTCACTTGAAAGGGAGAGTGCGGTATTACTTTCTCGAGGCTAAATATTTGAAATGGAATATACAGTTCGTACTCTGTTTATCCCATTATACCATTTCTGGACATTTGTTTTCGTTGTGACATAATAAGCGTCAAAATCCTCGGCCACTACTCGGTTCACCAAATGAAATAATTATTCTAAATTATGTGGCAAAATGATATAGCTTTTGTGGATCTGCAGAAATTATTATTCAAGCAGCTATTTTTTCAGGAATTATTATTATTTTTTGTTACCGTAATGGAGTGATTATGAAACAAATCTGATTAAAACGAATAGATAGTAAGGGTAAAAGTGTGATTCGTTTATTCAAAAACTCTCAGTGCGGGGAACAGAGAGCTTTAAAATATCTTTTAAAATATAGTTTTCTTAATGTTCAAAAAGGAGGTGAACTGCAAGGACTGAAATATGACGATGAAAGTAATACAGCTAGCAATGTACCCTGGATCTGTACACTTCGGAATAATGACATAATATATACTCCTAAACAAGCAGTTTCATAAATATGTGTTATTGCTAGTATTATCGCCAATAATTCACGTGCATTTTGTGGTAGAAATTGTAAAGCTTAAGGCCCATATTACATAGATATTCCCTTAATCGAAAAACATGGCTCCGGGCAATGAAGTTCACTAACCTAAGTGTAGCAGGCAAGTGTACGCAGCGGAGAGAGGGTAGCATACACTCGGGCCTCAAGATGCAGTTATGGAAACGTCTTCAGTAATTTGTTACCTCTCGGGAAAATACAAGTGTCGATTGTGATTGTCATTTACGGTATGTGTATGATTGTATTGTGGCTGTATGTGGATGCATGTAAGTATATATGTATACATGTAAACAGCAATAAAACACACACACACACACACACACACACACACACACACACACACACACACACACACACACACACACACACACACACACACACACACACACACACGTACATATATATATTTAAAAAAATACATGAAAATGACTTATACGACTCTATAAAAATAACGCAGTATGCATACTCTTTTTATTATTACTGTTGTCGTTATTATTTATATAATTGCTATTCTGAAAATAAATAAGTATCAATCATGAAGACTAAAAATATATAATTTACGTTTTGTTATATAAACAATGTTATTGCTAACACAGCCATTCAAGTTACCATTTCATATACCAATAATATTATTGATATTGTTAATACTGAAATTGGTATCATCACCATCATCTGCGTTACTATAGTTGCTATAACCACTGTCATAATGATAATGATAATGATAATTATTATGATAATAATAATTATCATGTTAATAATAATTATAGTAATAATAACAATGATGATTATAATAACGATAATAGAATAATTATGATAATAACGATTTTAATAATCATTATAATAATAATAGGTGTAGTAGTAGTAGAAGTAATAGTAATGAAAATAATAATAACAAGAACAATGCTGATAATAATGATACTACTACTACTACTACTACTACTACTACTACTACTACTACTACTACTACTACTACTAATAATAATAATAATAATAATAATAATAATAATAACAACAATAATTATTATAATAATAATAATAATAATAATAATAAAAAAATATATGATAATGATGATGATAATAAAAATGTTAGTAATAATAATATTAATAATAATTGTAATAATAATAATGGTGAAAATTTATAATTACAGTTAGAATAATGATAATAAAAAGAAAATGATAACAATAACACACACACACACATACATGTATATATATATATATATATATATATATATATATATATATATATATATATATATATATATATATATATATATATAATATATATATATATATATATATATATATATATATATATACATATATATATATATATATATATATATATATATATATATATATATATATATATATATACATATATATTTATATACATACATACATGCACACATATATATAAACACGCGCACACATAAAATCTGCTACAGTGTGTTACTCATGAATGCATTGCTTATCTCACCTTCTACTAATTTAACGTCCCTTTGATGCGCACCCAGATCTAAATTTAAACTGAGGCTCTGTACACTAGGAAGCTGTTCGTACATGTGCGTGCGCGTGGGCAGCTGTGTGCATGTCGCTGTAACTGGACTTAGCGTGTGTGCACATAGCTCGCCGCCGGAAATTGTCACTCTAAAACGGGGGGTAGGGATGTAGGGGTAGGGGTTAGGGGGGAGGTGGATTCTGATAACGCATTCATTATTCCATTAATTGACATAATAAAATGCGTAATGATGTGGGATACTTCGTTAGCGGTTTCTGTGGCTGGCTGTTGCGCGCTGAGACCTAAGGAATGTCGAGTAGCGGTGAAGGGGGGGGGGGGGGTATGGGCAGGACCAAGGGGAAGAGAATGGGTGTGGGTTAGGGGAGGCGTAGGGGGAAGGGGAGGTGGGTATGGGCAAGGGGTGCAGGGGAAGGAGGAGAGAGAAGGAGATAGAGGAGGGGGAGGAAAAGGAGGAGGAGAGAGAGAGAGAGAGAAGGAGATAGAGGAGGGGGAGGAGGAGAGAGAGAAGGAGATAGAGGAGGAGGAGTAGGGGAAGGAGGAGGAGGAGTGGTTAAGATGAGTCAGGCATCTTCTGAGGAATCTCTCAAGATCTCTCCTTTTTTTCTTTCTTTCTTTATTATGGTATGAGCTTTATTGATGCATGATTGATTTTCCATGCATGCTTATATGTATATATATATATATATATATATATATATATATATATATATATATATATATATATATATATATATATATATACATATATATATATATATATATATATATATATATATATATATATATATATATACATATATATATATATGTATATATATACGTTATGCATCTGTTTATACTAACATCATATTTTCTCATCACATTTTCTCTACTCATATATTGAAAAAGTGAGCATTTTTTCAGAAAAACAAAAACAAAAACAAAAACAGGAATTTCGGAAATTGAAATTAACATAAAACAAATTCTAAAAAAAGGAAAAAAAAAAGAAAAACAAACATAAATCATAAAGATACCATTTTGTCTACAGTGATCGTGCATAAATAAATGAAGGCAGCATTGCAAAAAATCATTGCAATATATATCACAATGATTAACTGGCTCTTATACTTAATCATAAACAGAGATGATAAAGATAAATAGTGCAATGATACGAATGATAGCTTACTGAGCAGGATAATAACGATGACAATTGCAATATTGATAAGATGCTGATAATGCTATCGTCATCAACATTCATTATCGTCATCTGTGATTTCGTTAATAAAAATCAAGTTATGTTATTAAAACTATCACTGGTAATGTTGTTATTATCATTATCATTATTGTTTTATTATTATTATTATTATTATTATTATTATTATTATTATTATTGTTATTATCATTATTATCATTATTATTATTATTATTATTATTATTATTATTACTATTACTATTACTATTATTATTATTATTTTTTATTGTTAATATTATTTTCATTATTATTATTATTATTGTTGTCATTATTATTATTGTTACTGTTATTATTAGCATTACTAACATTACAATTATCAGCATCATTATTATTATTGTTGTTATCATTATTATTATCATTAATGCTATTGTTGTTTTTGTTGTTTTTGTTATCATTATTATTATTATTAAAGTTGTTGTTGTT
>NC_051422.1:18431408-18433908 GCF_015228065.2 Penaeus monodon
GTGTCTGCACCCTTTTATTCGCATGTACTGCAGACACCTTCTCGGGCTTCATCTACGCCGGCGATCCAGCCATTACGGCAGGTGGATGAGATTGCCGGATTAATATTCAGCTCCTCGCAAGGGGACCTGAACCCATCGTCATCCTTCAGTGAGGAACTGCTTTGGGAGCTCTCGAGTGCATCCTGGTGGGCGTCGTGGCGTCCTTTTCTCTTGCCTCTTTCTCAAACTCCTCCCCTTCCTTCTCCTCCTCTTCCTCCTCCTCCTGCGCCTTCTCTTCCTCCACCACCACCTCCTCCTCCTCCTTCTTCTCCTCTTTTTCTTCCTTCTCCTTTTTCTTCTCCTCCTCCTTCGCTCTGTACAACACTTACACTTAGGAAAATGCTAAAAGAAAACTCCATTGAGAGTCGGTTGAATACAGTATTCTCGCTACAATATAAAATTCTAATTCTACCATTACCATGCATGTAGTAATCAACAGTAAAGACCAGAGGAGACGCAGTTAATAAGTGCAAGGGTCATTCGAATCACCTACTTGTATGAGAGTGTTCTGTGAGAGGCGAAAGATCTCCGTAAACGGCGCGTTACTCTATGAACTATGGTTTACGACGGCGCTCTCCACATGTAGCACATTGTATGTAATTTATCCCGGCCATTTTATTACGGTGCAACAGTCGGTCTATTGAGTCAGCATTGTCCCCGTGCCGTGAAGGAAGCTGAGAGAGCGAAAAGTGAAACAGAGGCGAGTGTTTAGCAGGCGGACCTGATGGCTCGGTAACATGGCCAGTTCCTGCAGCTTCTACGACGTTCACATTTTCATAAATCGGAGTAAGCACCGTCGTATTGGCCCGCTTAACAAATTGTAATGGGAATATGTGCGGCGCGTGTTCACTGCTGGAGGAGGACCCGGCATTGCGAGGCGTGAGGCGTGAGAGGTGTTAGGTGTGTCTAGCACGTAGCAGCTTAACACTTGCTCACTATTCGGGGTTTAAAACTGTACTATAAAGGCAGTTAACCCTTCTTCTCCCCCCACGCTCTTTATTTTCTCACTTCACTTCTCCACCTCGCCCTTCTTATCGTTACTTACTCTGCCCCCTTCTTCCCCCTTCTGCATTTCCCTACAGACGATCGGAATCTCTCCATCTCTTCCCCGTTACGTTCGTGTATCTCACTCTTATTGGTGTATGAGTGCCTCTCCCTTTATTTCGCTGCCGTTCACTCCCTATTCCATTTTGTCTTACCCTTGTCCTCGTCAACTATTCCATACATAGCTCCTCTGTCCCCCTTTCTAATGCCTTCGCATATCGATTCCTTATCTCTTCAATTATTAACAAATTCATATTTCCCTTTCCCCTCCCGACCTCATTCCCTGTCCCCTGGCTGTCCCTCCCTCGCCCCCTATATGCGACGTTACCCTCACCCTTCAGCCCCCTGTAAGCCTCCTCCTCCTCCTCCTCCTCCTTCTACTTGTTTTCCTGCTCCTCCTGCTTCGATATCTCTTCCTCCTCCTCCACCACCTCCTTCTCCTCTTCCTCCTCCACCACCGCCTCTCCTAACTCCTCTTCTTCCTGCAGGAAACCCATACAACCTCACTATACAAACCTCATTCGCCCACCTAGTGTTATCCCCTATGGTGCTTTCTATCCCCCCCATTTCTCGGGCTGGCATTAAAAGTTAAATACCCTTCTATTGCCTCTGACTATTCCGACTGGAAGGGGTCTTTAGGGTATTCTAGTATGCATAAGACAACTTTTGGTGGGGGAAAAATTTACCTTCTGTGCTAAATTGGATTGTGGCCAGATAGACGGCAGCAATATGTTTATTTGTAAATCCCTTGCAGGATACTCGGGGGCAAATGGCACAAGGAGGAGTTATCAGTAGTTAGGGATGCAAGTGGAGTCGTGGGAAAGGATTAGGGGAATGTCATACGTTGGCCCAAGTTCGAATCCCTTTGGCAGTCTACGCACGCGGGCTAAGTTGTGAATATTCCTTAGCCTTTATGTCCGAGATTATTTTGTGATGATAGTTTTGAATTTCTGTGTGTCGTCTCGAGCGAGTGGGAACGTCTTTTGGCGAACAGATGTGCGTAACGAGATCCATTTTGGTCCTTACAATAAACTTCGTCTTTGTGGTTATTAATAACGAGTTCTGATTTTTTTCTCTCTCTCTCCTTTCGTATTGGAAAATTGAAAATTCGTTTGTCGATGCTAATGCTAGGCCTATATGTTTATTGCTGATAAGGCGATTAATCCTGACAGAGAGAGAGAAAGAGGGAGAAAGAGGTATAGAGAGAAAGAGAGAGGTACAGAGAGAGAGAGGTACAGAGAGAGAGAGGTACAGAGAGAGAGAGAGAGAGAGAGAGAGAGAGAGAGCGAGCGAGCGAGAGAGAGAGAGAGAGAGAGAGAGAGAGAGGAGAGAGAGAGAGGAGAGAGAGAGAGAGAGAGAGAGAGAGAGAGAGAGAGAGAGAGAGAGAGAGAGAGAGAGAGAGAAGGCAAATCTGAGA
>NC_051422.1:18456408-18461408 GCF_015228065.2 Penaeus monodon
TCCCCCTCCCCCCCTTCCCCTCCATGATTAGTAGGTGATATATGACATAAGGGCAGTAGCCGCGGGGTAGGTGGGGGGGAGGGGGAGGAGGGGGAAGCTAAGTAGGTAGTGGGTGGGCTGATTTCCTCTGTCCCTTTTCCTCCTTTCCTCTTTGTGTTCCTCTTCCTCCTCCGTTTCCTCTTCTCGCGTCCTGCCCCTCCTCCTCCTTTTCCCGTCCTCCGTCGTCAGTACTTTGTTTAAGAACTGCTTAGGTCTAAATCACCGTACAGCCTAACAGCGGCCATTATTAAGGTGGAACGTAACAGCTTTCATGGTCATTGCACCGGGTAACAGTTTTAATGTCCAGGGCGTCGCTATAACCTCTTTTTTTTTTTTTTTTTTTGCTTTTTTCTTCTTTTTTTTGTCTCATGGACGCCCCCAACGCTATTCTGCCTTCAATAAACATCTGTGTGATCGTTGCTGCTCATAACAGCTTCCATGGTCGTCGCGCTACGCAGGGGCCTCCTCCTCATCCTCCTCTATCCCCCTCCCTCTCCCCTTCCCCCTCTTCCCTTTTCCTCTCACTCGCTCTCTTGTTAACTCTGTGTGTGTTTTTAAACCTTTCCGTGTTAGCTTCAGGCGATAAGTACATTTCGATGGTGTGGGGTATCGAGTACAAGAATAGCTTTTCCCAACCTGTGTTTCCTCTCCCTTTTTGAGGGTCTTCTCGTCTTACCTGCTCCCCTTTTCGCCTCTAGTTTTTCTTTTATTTTTTTCCCTTCTTGCGACCCCTCCTTCCTCCTAGGTAGATATTCGCCACACCTGTGTCTAGAATAGCGATTGCCTCCTCCCCTTCCTTACTTCCTTCCTTCTTTCCTCCCGTCTTCCCCCCTAATCCCCCGCTCCCCGACATCTCCCTTACTGTCTATATTATAAGTGGATCCCCGAGCTGTGTCTATAGCGGTTGAGCTCAATAACCATCATATGGAAAGGATAACAGATGCCACAAACCGAATTCAAGGTTGCTGTGTCTCATAAAAGTTTCTTTGAGTTACCAGCGACTGCGGAACGGCCTCCATGGTTACGGTATCACATAACAGTTTGAATGGTAACAGTTCTCCAAAGTCGTTTCCATGGTAACTGCTTGCTATAACAGTTTCCATGGTTACGGCGCACAATAACCGTTCTCCTGGCATGTGTGGCTCTAATTAATGATTTCATGATTCGCCCTACCTTACTGCTCCCTTGGGAGAAAGGGCTTTTCTTAACAACGTACTTAAGGAAAAATATTTTCTATTATATTTCCAATGACTAGTGGTTCCCGCCAGATGTTACCGTGACTAGAATTTTCTAAATTCCTTACAGATTTACGCCTTGTTTTATCGTGTAGCCCGGCGGACGCGGGTGCATTTTTATATGTAAATTTGTATGGATGAGTAAGTAGAAGAGGCAGTACCTATTATCCAGCGGGCGAGATAAGATCTACAAATACGTGATGTAGTAGAATCCTGCCCTTGATACGTTATCTTTATTCATGGGGAACTCAAGAGGGCCTTACATCTTTATTGTACGATAACCAATCGCGCCAGCACTCCTCGGCGTAGCATACAACACACCCATCGCTCGGAGAGTCTCTGATTATAGACAACACACCGCCTTGAGACGGGTCAGCGGGACGACCGGCGGATTCCGTTCAGGAGAAGGAGGAGGACGGGGATGACGAAAGGGGGAGGATAAGGAAGACGGGGATGAGGAGAGGGGGAAGAGAAGGAAGACGGGGATAAGGAAAGGGGGAGGAGGAGGAAGACGGGGATAAGGAAAGGGGGAGGAGAAGGAAGACGGGGGTAAGGAAAGGGGGAGGAGAGGAAAGGAGGAGGAGGAGGAGGAGGAGGAGGAGGAGGAGGAGGAGGAGGAGGAGGAGGAGAAGGAGGAGGAGGGGGAGGGGGATGAAGAGGAGGAAGAGGAAGAGAGAGAAGAGGAAAGGAGAAGGGGAAGGGAGGAGAGGGGGTGGGAGAATGAATGGCAGAGATGAGGAAAGGGAAGGATGAAAAGGGAAGGAGGAGAAGAAGAAAAGAGGAGAACGGGTGTAGGGAAAGAGGGAGGAGTAGAGAAGGCTAAGAACAGTTGAGAAAAAAAGGAAAGGAGAGTAGAAAGGGGAAGGAATAGGGGAGGGGGGATGAGAGGACAGAGAGATGAAACGGGGAGGAGGAGGAGATGAGGGAGGCAAAGAAGGAGGAGGAGAAAGGAGGGGGCGGAGTCTCAGCACATGCTGGCGATGTCCTCCCTAGCGTAGGGTCTAGAGTTCATAAAGGGACTTCGACTTGTCAGAAACGAGAAGGGGGTTGCTCTCTACTCTCTCTCTCTCTCTCTCTCTCTCTCTCTCTCTCTCTCTCTCTCTCTCTGTCTCTCTCTCTCTCTACTCTCTCTCTCTCTCTCTCTCTCTCTCTCTCTCTCTCTCTCTCTCTCTCTCTCTCTCTCTCTCTCTCTCTCTCTCTCTCTCTCTCTTTCTTTTCCACTCTATCTCCCTCCCTCCTTCTATCAATTTATCCCTCCCTTTCTATCTCTCCTCCTCCTCTTGAAAAAATTCAAGAAACCAAACTCAAAACGAAAAGGAAAAGAAAAAAAGGAAGAAAAAAGAAGGAAAGAAAGAAAGAAAAGAAAAGAGAGAGAGAGAGAAAAAAACTCGCCTTATCCCAAGTGAGAGCTTCTGTGCACGATTCCCTGATACGGATTTCAAATGATCTACGACTGCCACTAAGAACATTCCAGACTAGGGGAAAGAAGGTTAAACTTTGGCATTAAACTCCCGAAAAGATCCTGCGATGGCGGTCCCATGCGCGGATAATTATTGCAATATTGAATCACCTTGTGCAATTTACGATTATTATTTTTTTAGTTGCAATGTAACGCATCGTCCGACTGCCATTGAACAGTATGAACTGTAATAGGATAACGCAAATCACGGCGCTTTTTAACCTTCTTTTTACCAGATGAAGCTTTGTGAACTAACAGGATATTTCTGAATTGAATGAAAGGCGGCGAGAAAAGGTGATTAACTGACGAACATTTCATATCAATTGGACATGGAAGATCCCTGAGAAGTCACTGGGAAGATAGGGAGAGGGAGAGGGAGAGGGAGGGAGAGGGAGGGAGGGGAGGAGAGGAAGGAGAGGGAGGAGAGGGAGAGGGAGAGGGAAAGAGTGAAGGGAGGGAGAGGGAAAGGGAAAGGAAGGGAGGGAGAGGGAGAGGAAAAGAATGAAGGGAGGGAGAGGGAGAGGAAAAGAGTGGAGGGAGGGAGAGGAAGAGGGAAAAGAAGGGAGGGAAGGAGAGGGAAAGGGAGGGATGGATGGAGGGAGGGAGGGAGGAGGGAGGGGGGAGGAGGAGGAGAGAAGAGAGAGAGAGAGAGAGAGAGAGAGAGAGAGAGAGAGAGAGAGAGAGAGAGAGAGAGAGAGAGAGAGAGAGGGAAAAGCAGGGAGGGAAAATGAAAAAAAGAACGAAAGCGAGAGTACCCCAACCCCACCCCACCCAAAAAAAAAAAATCGAAAATAAGATAATGAAAGCAAACAAGCACAAAAACAACAACAACAGCACAAACACTAACTTCTTTTGCAAGTGCAGGATGGCCATCAACATACGGGTTTTGCAGCGAACGTTTGTGAAATGACTTAACTATCAGACCTTTGATTACCTTTTGCATAGGTGTGTGTGTGTGTGTGTGTGTGTGTGTGTGTGTGTGTGTGTGTGTGTGTGTGTGTGTGTGTGTGTGTGTGTGTGTGTGTGTGTGTGTGTGTGTGTGTGTGTGTGTGTTTTATATATGCAATTTTTTAAAATCAGGAACAAAAAAAGGAAGTTTTATCCCACTTCATTCACCTGTTGCCGAATATGTATGTACGTGCGTGCATGTATGTGCATGAATGTGCGCGCGTGTGTGCGTACGATTTGATGAGGTGGAAAGAAAAGAGAGTTTCAGAGCTTTTTAGAGGTTGTTGCGCACATCGCGTATTTTGCACCTCGTGAGATAAGGGATAAATATTTTATGTCACAAAGCAACAGCGCCCTTTTTCCTCTCATATCTCGCTCTGAGTGCACGGCCGGAGCACAAGAATTCCGAACATAATAACTTTTTCATTGTAAACTCTCCATTAAATGCGTTGCCGAGGTATATGGTGATTTTAGTAGACGCGACGATAAAAAGGGGGAAAGAGAGAGAGTGAGGGAGAAAGAGAGAGAGAGAGAGAGAGAGAGAGAGAAGAGAGAGAGAGAGAGAGAGAGAGAGAGAGAGAGAGAGAGAGAGAGAGAGAGAGAGAGAGAGAGAGAGAGAGAGAGAGAGAGAGAGAGAGAGAGAGAGAGAGAGAGAGAGAGAGAAAGAGAGAACAAGAAAGTTTAACAAGAATTTCAGCTTCTTAGTTTTCACTTCCTTGCTTCTTTCAACATCCGAAGACGTAAAACCCGCGAAAGGTAAATATATAGTGCTACTGTATGTTGTTTCCTTTTAAGCTCAGTATTTGCAGTTCTTACAGTCAAGAAATTCACACACGTGCAGGAGGTTTACAAAAATATCCATCACCCAAACCCGAAATCATCATTAAAAAAAGATAATATATGCAACCTTCAAGTCTCCTAGTATTTTATCTAATATTCAGTTATTATAACAATAGCTGGGTTTACACTGCATCAGAACAGGAATATAATGATTGCACTGGTGATGCATGATCAAATGATTACGAGGCAATAATGCAGCCTTGTGATGTATACCCGAATTCTCCTCGCAAATTTTGTCCAAGGTTGCAAACCGATCATCCCCTTTTAATGGACGTAATTGGACCGAATGGTTATCATCAGGCTGTGAGGAGGATCATTTACTGCAGATGGATCGTCTATTGAATTATTGGCCTTGATCGGCACAGCATTTCTTATTGATACTCTCAACGTGTTCTTAACCTTTTCATGCTTAAAGCCATTAAAGTCCTTGTAATCCAGCAAATCACATTAACATACAACCCCTAGACATGCAATACATA
>NC_051422.1:18476408-18478908 GCF_015228065.2 Penaeus monodon
CTATCTATCTATATATCTCTTTATATATTTATATATCAGTCAATCTATCAGTCAGCCTATCTATCTATCTATCTATTTGTCTATTTATCTCCCTATCTATTTATCTTTCTTCCTTTATTTTGATGTTTGTTGGTCTCTGTCTCTCTATTCTCTCGTCTATTTATTCTTCCATTTTTCTTATTGTTATTTCTGTTATCACAGATTTTCATTTATATTTGTTATCGTTATCGTTTTGTTATCATTGTTTCGATATCATAATTGCCCTTCTCGTTATAACAGTGATGGTATTAATGTCACTTAATGTTTGAAATTAATGTTATTATCAATATAGTTTCTATTTTCATTATCGTTATGACTGTATTATTGTATCATATTATTATCATTATTATTATTGTTCTCATTTGATATGACTATTCTTATTCTTATTATCATTATCATTATTATCGTTATTATTATTATCATTATTACTATTACTATCATCATTATTATTATTATTAATATTATTATTATTATTATTATTATTATTATTATTATTATTATTATTATTATTATTATTATTATTATTATTATTATTATTATTATTATTATTATTTATTATTTTATTATTATTATTATTTTATCATTATTATTATTATTGTTATTATTATTATTATTATTTTCGTTATCATTATCATTATTATTATTGTTATCATCATTATTATTAGCAGTACTATCATCACTGTTACTGCTATGATCATTATCATTATTAATATTATTATTATTATTATTTTTTTTTTTATTATCATTATTATTGTTATTATTATTATTATTATTATCATTATTATTATTATTATTATCATTATTATTATTATTATTATTATTATTATTAATTTTATTAGTATTATTATTATTATTATTATTATTATTATTATTATTATTATTATTGTTATTAATTATTATTATTATTGTTATTATCATTATCATTATTATTATCATCATCATCATCATTATCATTTTCATTATTTTTATCAATATTATTATCATTATCAATATTACTGTAATTATGATTATTATTAACATCATTATTATTACTATTACTATTATTTTTATTTATTTTTTGTTCTTCTTCTTCTTATTATTATTATTATTATTATTATTATTATTGTTGTTGTTGTTGTTATTATTATTATTATTATTATTATTATTATTATTATTATTATTATTATTATCAGTATTGTTAGTGTTGTTGTTGTTGTTGTAATGATGATAATGATAACAGTGATGATGATAATATTATCATTACTGTTATCATTATTATTATTACTATTGTTAGAATCATTATCATGATTATTATTATCATTATTATTGTTATTTGATTTTTTTTTTTTTTTTTTTTGCTATTAACATCGCTACTTGATAACTGCTATTACTAGCACTGTAATAATCATTCTCACAACTATTTATAACTGCTACAACTACTGCTATCATAATTTTTTTTCTTATATAAGCATTATCATCTCTGATGTTGTCAACATTATTGACACCACTATTATCATAGTGACCTCATTAACTGTTGGCATTGCATTATTAAACAACATTATAGCCTAACGAAACTATGGTTGGCCGGGCATTCATTATCACCCTTTGTTGCTAATGCCACTACTGATACCATAATCATTATCATTAATTGCTGTTATTTATGCAATAATGATAAGGCAACCAGCGGGAGATGTTGCGAGAGGATGACACTTACGCGATAAATCATAGTTATTTTTACAATGCTTATCATCATTATCAGATTTTTTCCCCAACATGATTGTTATCATAATAATCGGCGGGATCTTAAAGGGATCTTTTGCCTTGTAATCAAAACTGTTGTAATTTCTTTTTGGCGAATATTTTTTCTTACTTTTTCTTTTTTACATCTCCCTTGCAGCTTCTGTGAAGTCGTTCATTAAATATTTATGTTTTGCTTTCATTCTCTATGTCTCTCTCTCTCTCTGCTTCTCTGTCAATTTGTCCCTCTGTCTCTCTCTCTCGCTCTCTGTTTCTCTGTATCTCTCTCTCTCTCTCTCTCTCTCTCTCTCTGTCTCTCTCTCTGTCTCTCTCTCTCTCTGTCTCTTTGTCTCTCTGTCTCTCTCTCTCTCTCTCTCTCTCTCTCTCTCTCTCTCTCTCTCTTTCTCTGTTTAGGTGTATATATATATATAAATATATATGTATATATATATATATATATATATATATATATATATATATATATATATATATATATATATATATATATATATATATATATATATATATATTGGGGTGTGAATAAATGTAAACTTGTACATACACACACAGACACACAGACATATAAATATATATATATATAAAATTTCTCCAACTCTCTTTAGTCCTTGTGTATTTAACTGCGCGTGTGCTTGCATGTGCGTGTTTATACAGACTCTCTGGTCGCTGCCTTTGCATGTTTATGTGGGTGCACGTGTACACAGGCTTATGTGCGTGTCGAACGAGT
>NC_051422.1:18481408-18483908 GCF_015228065.2 Penaeus monodon
ATCCTGCCTCCCCTGCGCCAACACTTCCTCCCTCTCTCTCTCTCCTTCCTTTTCTTCTTCCTCCATCACTACCTACACATAGAGTCTTCGCCATCCCTCTCTCCCTCTTTCTTGTCTTAGTTTCCTCTCTCCTTCCTTCCGTTCCCGCCTACATCTCTACGTCCCTCTCTCTATACATATCCGTCACTATTCCTCTCTCCCTCCTTCTCTCCTTCCTTTCCTCTTTTCTCTCCTCCCTCCCTCCTGCCTACTTCACTCACTCCCTCCCTCCCTATCTACTCACCAACCCCCGTCCCTCCCTCACTCCCTACCTCCCTCCCTTCTTCCCTCCCTCCCTCACTCCCTCACTCCCTTCCTCTCCCCGTTTTTGCTCCCCCCACTCCCTACCTCCCTCCCTTCTTCCCTACCTCACTCCCTCACTCCCTCACTCCCCCACCTACCCCTATCCCTTCCTCTCTCCCATCCTCCCTATCTCTCTCTTTTTTGCATATTTATACAGAATCACACACGCACACATTGCATATTCATTTATTCATTAATTCATTCATTCGGGTTAATACATTTGATAAATATCTTACACCATTAAAACTTCACTGAACCGACTAATAATGTTGTTGACTTTGACCATCATTATGATAAATCTAATTTTATACTGATTTATCGTATCATCATTGCAACGAGAATATATTTTTTTGCATGTCAGACCGAGTAAACGGAAAGTGAAAATGGTTCAGCAATTGCAGTATGAGAGGATAAGCACACAAACAGACACAAGCACTCACACAGACACACACACAGACACACACACACACACACACACACACACACACACACACACACACACACACACACACACACACACACACACACACACACACACACACATATAATTTCATATATTATATATATATATATATATATATATATATATATATATATATATATATATATATATATATATATATATATATATATATATATATATATATATATATATATATATCACATGTAATTAAATAAACTAATCATTCACTCTCCCGGGGTTGCCAATGACTCTTATTGTGGGTGTTCTCTTTTATGTCAATGGCCATTGGATTTTCTCCTCTCTTCTCTTTTTTATTGTCTCTTTATTGCTTTTTCCATTTTCTTTCATTTTCATTTTTCATCCTTATGTTCCCCTTTATCGATTTTTTTTTTTTTTTTTTATTAGCAAAGATGCTTTTTCTCGCTCTCTCTTTCTCTCTGCCTCTCTCTCTCTCTCTCTCTCTCTCTCTCTCTCTCTCTCTCTCTCTCTCTCTCTCTCTCTCTCTCTCTCTCTCTCTCTCTCTCTCTCTCTCCTTTCTTTCGTTTTCTCTTTTTCTTATTCATTCTGTCTGTCTGTCTTTGTCTGCTTGTCTGTCTGACCATTTTTCTGTTTGTCTGTCTATCTGTCTGTATGTTTGTTTGTCTCTTCCTCTCTCTCTCTCTCTCTCTCTCTCTCTATCTATCTATCTATCTATCTATCTATCTATCTATCTATCTATCTATCTCTCTCTCTCTCTCTCTCGCTCCCTCTCTCCCTCCCTCCTCTTTCTCCCTCTCTTTCCCACCTCATCTCTCCTCTTTCTCCCCCTCTCTTCCTTTTTATCCTCGCCTCCGCTGGCAATCATTAGACCTACAGATAACCGTACACCGGAAGCCCTCTGCAGTTAACTTTATATCAATGACATTATTAAAATCCAGACCGGCGTGAGAGAGAGAGAGAGAGAGGGGGGGGGGGGGGGAGAGAGAGGAAGGGAAGGAAGGGAGGAGGAGAGGAAGGGGAGAGAGAAGGGGGAAGAGGAGGAGGAGGAGATGAGGGGTGGAAGGGGAGAGAGGAGGAAGAAGAGGAGGGGGTGAGGAGGGAGGGAAGGGGAGAGAGAAGGAGGAATACGAGGATGGGGGAGAAGAGAGGGAGGGAAGGAGGAGAGGAAGAGAGAGGGGGAGAGAGGAAGGGGAGAGGAGGAGGAGGGGAAAGAAGGGGAAGAGAGGGAGTTGCTTCCCAAGTGAGAATCTCTTTTCGCTCTCCCCTTCCCCCTCCTCACACTTGCACACTTAATGCCACACGGAATATCACACTCACTCGCTCGGGAATTTTGGTAGTGGGGAGAGGATGGGGTTGGGTTGTGGAGGTAATGGGTTGGGGGGATGATGGGGAGAGAGGGGGGAAGGAGGAAAGAGGAAGAGGAGGAAGTAGGAAGCGAAGAGTAAAATGAGGAGTGGCGAATGAGAAAATGTACAGAGAAGAGAAGTGAGAGAGAGAGAGATGAAGAGAGAAAGATAGAAAGTGAGAGTATGTGTGTGTGTTTGTGAGTGTGTTTGTGTTTGTGTGTGTGTGTGTGTGTGTGTGAGGAGAGAGAGAGAGAGAGAGAGAGAGAGAGAGAGAGAGAGAGGAGAGAGAGAAAGAGAGAGAGAGAGACAGAGAGAGAGAGAGAGAGAGACAGAGGCAGAGTCAGAGAAAGACACATAAGAAAGTCAGAAA
>NC_051422.1:18496408-18500421 GCF_015228065.2 Penaeus monodon
ATAATATATATATATATATATATATATATATATATATATATATATATATATATATATATATATATATATATATATATATATGAGAGAGAGAGAAGAGAGAGAGAGAGAGAGAGAGAGAGAGAGAGAGAGAGAGAGAGAGAGAGAGAGAGAGAGAGAGAGAGAGAGAGAGAGAGAGAGAGAGAGAGAGAGGAGAGAGAGACGAGAGAGAGAGAGAGAGAGAGAGAGAGAGAGAGAGGAAGAGAGAAAGAGAGAGAGAGAGAGAGAGAGAGAGAGAAATAACAAAAAGGAAAGAAAAGAAAACCATCATCATACTCATTTGAAAATCCCTTAATCTTTAGGTAGTGAGTATTAAAATCGCCGTCAACTGGGCTTATCACATGGCCAGTTCACGAGTATGCCCTCCCCCCCCACCCCCCTCATCCACATTCCCTCGATTCCTCTCACGATTGGAACACATGCCAGAACACAACTGACTCAGCCTCGGGTTTTATGTGTATATTTTCTCGCCGTTTCTCGCCATTTCTCGCAGGGCCTTAATGTGTTTTTCTGTTTGTTGTTTCAGGTGATGCTCCTTGCTGGCCGTCCCTCAAGCTCTACCCAGTAAGTAAGCAAGACAGAGAGGATCACCGGACGCACGTTTCGCCGTAACGGACGTTATTCCGTGCTCAGCCGGATAAGCGAGGGATGGAACTGTCCACCGGATACGGAAAGAGAGTTAGAGAGAGAATGAGAGAGAGGAAAAATAAATCATTTCTTTAAAAAATATATAAAAAAAGAAACGAGAGAATCACAATCATTAGTTTTAAAAGATAAAAAAAGAATCACAATCGCTCTCATACTAACGCGACGGAGTCTAACAGCCAACTAGCCTTCCTTTCTAGCACCGAACTCTAGCCATAGCAAAGTTTCTGATTGGGGGAGGCCTTGCTGCCCGGCGGGTGCGATGAAGGGGGCGGTGAAGGGGGTTGGGGAAGCGGGGTCGGGGTGGGGTTAATACCTCGTGCTCTAAACTTCATGTTCTAACCTCATTCTCTAACCTCGCTTGACCCAGCTAGATCTATCCCCCTCTCGACCTTTTTCCTATCCCCTTCCCCATTCCCTTATCATGGCTCTTCCCTTCCTTCCTCCTCTTAACCTCTCTTCCCCATATCCCTATTCCCTCCCTCTCTCCGCTCTTTCCCTCTCCTCTTCCCTCCCCTCTTCCCTCCACCCCGCTTTTCCCTCTATCCTCATCCATCCCTCCCCCCTTCTTACTCCTATCCCCTTACCTCCCCTACCTCTTCCCTCTACTCCCTTCCCTTATCTCCTCCTCTCCCCTCTTTCTTCTATCCCCTGTCCTCCCCCCCCCTCTTACCCATTTCTCCTTACCTCTCCCCACCCTTCCCCCTTCCCTGCCTCTCCTCACCCCCCCCTCCCTATAGTCTCCCAATGCTACCCCGGGATCATGTGTCCCGTGGCTTAAAATCTATCCTAAGCCATGGTCGGGCTTGGATTCGAACGCAGTGAGGGAGGACAAAGATAGGATCCCCCCCCCTTTTTTTCTCCCTCCTCCCCTATCCACCCTACCCCTCTTATATTTTAGACTGTCCACCCCCTCCCCCTCTTGCACGCTACCTATTTATTCCTCCCCCTCCTTTCGCTTGTGATATTGAGTCTTCCCCCCAATTTAATCTGTTCCCCTTTCCCCTTCCCCATTTACCTTCCTTGCACCTATCCCTACTCTCTCATTTACTCTATCTACTCTCCCTCCATCCTTGCTTGCCTTATAAACCCCTAAGTCTGTTATTCTACCTACCCCTTCCCCTCCTATTCACCCTTCCCCCTCCCCACTTCCCCCCCACACTTATCCTATAAACCTCTCCTCCTCCAACCCCAGATTCCCTGTCCGCCCCCCCTTCCCTTTCCTCTCCCTATCTACCCCTCTCCCTCCTTTACATACCCCATCCCCCTCCTCCACCCCCCTCCCTCACCCTATCCACCCCTCCACCTCCCTCACCCTATCCCCCTCCTCCTCCCTCCCTCCCCCTCCCCTACTATTCGTACCCTCCCCCTTCTCCCCATTTGGTCTGGTTTGCACACAGTCAATGGTTGCTAGGATGGCTGCCCAGGTCTCTAAGGCTCGAAAATGAGAGTTTGTTTAAGTGAAAGTTGTCAAATTTAACTTACAAGAACTGCCAGCACAGCAATAATTGTCTAGTTAGAGAGGGCGTTCCAGCGCCTATAGCATTCATGATAGTTTGTTAGAGGAGGGGGTCAGGGGAGGGTGGATGAGCGTAGAGCCAGGGCCTTTAATGTTTATTTAAGTTAAAATCCTCGTTGAATGGCAGTGAGAGTCCTTTTACAATATGTTTGCTTGCTCTTTAATGCAACTTTAATGTTCACGTTTCCCCTGGAAAGGTCAACATTTTTTTTTGCAAAGATTTACTGCGATTGGTATGTGTGTGTGTTTACCTATACTAGGGCGAATATTGCAGCATATCCCTGAGCTTACACTCTGCGACTTCATGGATGGACCTTTTTACTTTTTTCTCTTTTTGTTTTTGCTTTTTACTTTTTTTTTACTAGTTATTTTTGTCTTTTTATTTATTTGTTTTTATTTTCTATATTTTGTTTTTGATATGTATATATATATATTGTTATGTTTTGCTTTTTTGTCTTTATCTTTCTTTCTTTCTTTCTTGCTCTCTCTCTCTCTCTCTCTCTCTCTCTCTCTCTCTCTCTCTCTCTCTTTAATGGAGGATGTGCCTGTAAATCTCCTTTCTTTTTATCTAGTATTATTTTTACAAATAGCGCGAAAGCGAGATGTATCATGACCCTTCCTTTTCTTTTGTTATACCCTTTCGCTATTACTTTATATTCCTTCCATAAATCAATTAAATGCAAAATAGCCTTCCAAGCTCTCAGTTATCAATAACATTATCAAAGAAATTCACCGAGATAAGGCTCCAGCATCTTCGACAAAGAACATCAGCAGGTAATGAAACGCACTGTTATCACTCTCTCTTGTCGCAGAACGCAATTAACTAAATCCTGACTATTTGATATTCACCGTTTATTGAATCGTTGCTAATTATGCTAATTAAGGCGAACTTCATACATCTCTATAACTGCCATTCAAAAAAAAAGGGGGGACCAAAATCATGAATATGCATTGTCGGCCAGGTCGTAAAAATTCCAACTGCAATAATGATTACAAACCATAAATTAACTTAGGAGCTTCCGAGCTTACCCGCAAGCTATCAAAATGAAAGCCAGTAGAGTGAGTGTAATCATTTTCCGAGGCCAGTTAATTAGGAGGCTTAACAACCGTGGTAATTGATTGCTTCCTGCGCCTCGTGCTTGCGCTATGAATGCTTGGCCGTTCGTGAGGGCTTTTCGAAGCTTCGAATTTGCGAGGATGGGGTTCGTAAGGCATGAGCTGGGCGGGGGAGGAGGGGTAGGGGGGGATGAATGGGGGGGTGGGTGAGTCGTGGTTGTGGGTTGTGCGAATAAGCTGTTCTTACGATTCCTCGATAATCCTCCTTTCCATCTGTTTTTCCTTTATTTCTTCATCTCTGCTTTATTTCTTCTATTCATCCATTTTCCTCTTCCTTACTTCTTTCTAGTTCTCTCCTTCAATATCCTTTCACCTTCTCCTTTACATTTACTCCCTGCCCCCCCCCCCCCTTCCCTGTCCTCTCTTCACCCTCTCCCCCTCCCCCTTTGCTACCCTCACTCCATACCCTACCCCTGTTCCCCACTAATCCCTGCTCCCCCCCCCCCCAACTATCCCCTAACCCTTCCTTACCCCCTCTCTCTTCCTCATTTACTCCTTCTCCCTCTCCTTCCCCCTCCACCTCCCGTTCCACTAAACCTCCTCCTCCTCCTCCCTCTCCTCCTGCTCCCCCTCCTTCTCCCCGTCCCCCGTCCCCCTCCCCTTCCCCCTTCCGCCTTTTCCCCCCTCCTTCGAGTGTGAGGCGCGCATTAAATACGACGGTATTGGATACGCGAACGGATGGGCAAAAATTTTAAAA
>NC_051422.1:18500521-18503021 GCF_015228065.2 Penaeus monodon
TTAGGGTAAAAAAGGGCCACTTTTGTCTAAGGAATCGATGATGATTAGTAATCTTCTTTATCTCTTATTTCTCCTTTCTTTATATTCTTTCGTTCTCCCTTTCTCTTCCTCCCTCGATCTTATTATCTTCTCATCCTGTTGTAGCTTTGTGTGTTTCTTTTTGTTTCTCGCTCTGTCTCGTTCTCTCTTTCTCTTTCTCTCTCTCTCTCTCTCTCTCTCTCTCACACACTCTCTCATTCTCTCTCTCATTATCTCTCTCTCTCTCTCATTCTCTCTCTCTCTCTCCCTCTCTCTCTCACACACTCTCTCATTCTCTCTCTCATTATCTCTCTCTCTCTCTCTCTCTCTCTCTCTCTCTCTCTCTCTCTCTCTCTCTCTCTCTCTCTCTCTCTCTCTCTCTCTCTCTCTCTCTCTCTCTCTCTCTCTCTCACTCTCACTCTTACTCTCACTCTCTCTTCTCCCTTCCCCCTCATTCACATTTCTATCTCTTTCTCCTCTACATTTCTTTTTTTTAATATATTTCTCTATCCCTTTCTTCCTCTCACCTCACTGTCTATATCATTCTTCCTTTTTTGACTTCCAATTTAATTATCATTTTTTCATTTCCTCCTCATTTCCACTATTCGGTTGTTCCATTTTTTCCCTCTCCTTGATTCGTCATTATCATTTCTCCTTTCTTTATCATCTACATATATTCTCTCCTCTTACCGCCACCTGCTCTACCCCCCCCCCCCTTCCCCTCCCTTTTCTCCCAATTACGATAGTTCATGATAATAAATCTTCTGCTGGCGTGTGTGTGTGTGTGTGTGTGTGTGTGTGTGTGTGTGTTTATGTGTGTCTGTGTGTGTGTGTTTGTGTGTGTGTTTGTGTGTGTGTGTAAGTGTGTGTGTGTGTGTTTGTGTATGTGTGTGTTTGTGTAATTTGCGCATATATGACTGCATCTGTGTTTCTGTGTGTATGAAAGTCTAAGCGTGTGTACAAACGTGCATGTGCGTGTGTGTGTGTGTGTGTGTATTTGTGTGTGCACGTGCCTGCGTGTCGTCAGTCTCCACTTTTTTTCCCCTTATCATAAAATCAACAAGCCGTCAAAGTGATTAACGACAGAATCATTATCCTCATTAATACAAACATTACCAAAAACCCGATTCAAATTCGCAGAGCAGAAATCCTCTTCAACAGCACCCTTTTATATGCAAAAAAAAAAAAAAAACACACACAGACAATTAAACGAAACAAAAAAAAAAACATAAAAACAAAAACAAAAAAGGAAATACGAAAAAGAGAGAGAGAGAGAAAAAAAAAATGTCGGGAATCATGCATGGCTGAAATATTCTCTGTTAATCATAGTCGCCGCACAAAAGGATGCCCCTAATTATGATAATGACTTAATCCAGCCGGCATTAGATGATATTAATTGTGCTTCCAAATTAAGAGATCGTTCTCGTGTCGTTGCGCTAAACTTGAGATACATTTCTTCGGGATTTTCAGGAGGACGAGATGATCGCACACTATTCTCTTCATCTTCCTTATGTCCTATCTTCTCTCTCTTCTCTTCCCCCTCTTTCTTTGGTTGTTCTCTCTTTTCTCTTATTCTTTCTTACTTTTTCCCTCTTTTCCCTCTTCTCCTGCTATTCTTCTCTTCTCTTTTCTCTTATCCTCTTATTCTCTTGCTTCTTCTCTCTCTTGTTCTTCCTTTTATCCTATTTCTTGGGTCTTATCTCTTTCTCTCCTTTTCCCACTTTCTTCCCCTCCAGAGCCTCTTATCCCTTCTCTCTCTTTCCCTTTTTTCTTCCCTCTACCATCCCATCCTTCTCTCCTTTCCCTTTCCCCTCTCCCCTCTTCTCCTTCCCCTTACGGTCCTCCCCTCTTCCTCTCCCTTCCCCTCCCCTCTCACCCTCCCCTCTCCTAAGATATCTTAATAAGGAGAGGAGAGAACGAGGGGAGAGAGAGAGAGGAAAAGTCAGGTTGAGGAGGAAAGGTAGGCTCTGTGGGGTTGGGGGGGTGGGGTAAGGGGGGGTAAGGGTGTCACACTAGCCACCTTGTCCTCACATACTTCCGCAAGAGTGCCATTTAGAGAGGGATTACACCCTGGATTACTCCTCTTAGTTCAAGGGATTTTTCTTACCTATAATCCTGAAGGTAATGCTTGGGTTCTGTTCTCAAATCGCTTAAAAAAAAACTATCCTGATTGGGAAGTGAGAATAGGGAGAAAGGAGAATGGAGAATGGGGAAAGGGGGAGAGGAGGATGTAAGGAAGGAAAGAAGGAAGAGGAAAGGTGGGAGAGGGAAAAATAGGAAGTGAAGAGAGGAAAAGGTGGAGGTAAGGAGGGAAGGAAAGATGAGGGAGAAAGGGAGAGATTGGAGGAAGAAGGGAGAGGAAAAGAGGGATGAAAAGGAAGGGAGAAAGAAAGGTGGGTGTAAGGGAGAAATCAAGGAGGAAAGGAGGAAAAGAGGTTGACGGAGATTAAAGGAAAGAAGGGAAGCTGATAAAGAGAGAATA
>NC_051422.1:18520521-18528021 GCF_015228065.2 Penaeus monodon
AAAAAAATATATATATAAAAGAAAATTTACACGTGGTCATAAGAACAATACCACGATCAAAATCATTCATAGCACTCAACGAGCAAATCCCATATGGCAGACGTGCCAAATTAAACCCCGGAACATACGCAATAGATATTGAACTGCTGTTGTGGAGGAGAATCATATACACCGTATTCATATATATATATACAGAGTCACATTCTTCTCCCCTCCCCCTCTCCCCTCGTTTTGATGTCAAGCTGGGATGTCCGGTCTGAGGAAGTAATGATTATTTACGCTGTAATCATCCTGTCGCTAATGTCTTCATTACGGACATCCGGTTAACGCTGTGATGATAAGACATTTTACAGAAGCCGGGACGCTTTGCTTGAAGAACCTTCAGGAATCCGCGAAATGTTATGAAAGCTATAAATGACTGTGCTGACTGCCCGTTACGTGCAAGGAGGGTGGGGGGAGGGAGGTGAATGGAGAGGAGGGTGGTGGGGAGGGTAAGGGGGCTATTCGGCTAGCGAAATGTGCAATGTGCAAAGTGAGCATCCAATAAATGATGCAATAAAAAAATGAAACAAATCGCACCAGCTGGAGATTCAGTCTACGGACCTCCACGCCAATAATGGCATGATCACTCAGGGGCAATACCGAGCCTCCTAAAAATTGCTTTGATTGTGTGTTACGTCCACTGATTGGATTTTAATCATGGTGATAGCACTATGCTGAGAGAGAGAGAGAGAGAGAGAGAGAGAGAGAGAGAGAGAGAGAGAGAGAGAGAGAGAGAGAGAGAGAGAGAGAGAGAGAGAGAGAGAGAGAGAGAGAGAGAGAGAGAGAGAGAGAGAGAGAGAGAGAGAGAGAAAGAGAGAGAGAGAGAGAGAGAGAGAGAGAGAGAGAGAGAGAGAGAGAGAGAGAGAGAGAGAGAGAGAAGAGAGAGAGAGAGAGAGAGAGAGAGAGAAAGGGAAAGAGAGAGAAAGAACGAGAGAAAGAGAGCGAGACACCCCCACACCCCCACACACAACCAACCAAACAAACAGAGAGAAAAAAAAAACAAAAAAAAAAAACAGCGCACGAGACCGGCCCCCAACCAAACAAACACAAAAGAGGTTTCCGAAACAGAAGAATCTCCCAGGCGGCTGTAAGTATCTACCATTTCGTTTAGGAGGTCGGCCATTCTCAAAATATCCTGCGGCAGTAGAGAAACGCACATAACGCATCCTCAACAGTTGGTTTTGATTGGTTTCTCGGCCGTGCGGATGTGTATGTCCTGCCGTTACAGCGCCATGGCCTGCTCGGCAACTATAACGGCCAATATGAAAGCTAAATGATGTTAATGTTACTTTCCCCCAAGTGCACCTGGGAAGAAAGTGGTTGCCATTTGTCCTGGATATGGTATCGTTATGGCAACGTTTTCCTAGTGTACTCATTTTTTTTTTTAAATATAAAACTCTTTCGTTTGTTCCGTCTGTTTACACATAGTGATCGGATATCCTTCTGTTACCTAGGGGTGAATTTGGGTGCCTATTTTTCAATGAGATAATTTGATGCTACAGTGGGACTTTACTTTAAGGTGTGTGTGTTAAGCAATATTTTCTTTTACATGTCTATTGTAACCTCTATCAATTTAAAAATGTTGTTATTATCATTTATATTTTTTTCATTGATCATCTTCTATTAGAAAAAAAATCTTAGATTATTTGTATAAATGAAATGAAACTAAAATGTCTTCCTCGCTGAAAAAAGGCAATAAAACTATTTGGAAAAGATGGGCAGAATAGAAGAATTTTATTCCCCGGTCCTCAGTCTAAACATACCGTGCCGTATTTCAACCGAACTAACTAATATATCCTAATCTCACCTAACCTTATCTACCCTATTGTATCTCAAACTGAGCAACCTAACCTATTCCTACTATATTTCTAAACTAACCAACCTATATAACCTATATCATCCTAACCTAACCTAACCGAGCTTATCCTAAACAGGGAAACATAAGGACTGGGGAACATCAGAGGACCCCCCCCCCCTCAACCCACGAGCCCCTCCGTTTCGCCTCGTCGAGAGTGTCCGCAGTGCATAACTCTTTATTCAAATGAATATGCTGGTGCATCGCGCGATACCATCTGATTTATTGCACGCAGCTTGCACTACACCCGCGCCATTAATGAAAGTAGTTACAGCTCATGCATGACGAGAGCAGGCTACATCATTATGCGCAGATCACCCACATCACAGAGCCAAGTGTCCCTACAGCCATTCTACAACCGAAATGGAGGTTGATCTTGAGCCTCGAACACTTATGAGAGAAACTACAGACCTGTCATTCCTAGTTTGAACGTTAATGATACCGCTAACGAATAGATTATACAGTATCGTGAATCATTCCCTGTCTATAAGTACTGTTTTTATAAGGATTTGGTCGTTCTCACATCGCATCTTTAACCGGTAGCTAGTAACTGCAACAGCGTTACCACAATACAGCTACGACTATCATTTTACGACTATCACGACCGCAACTACCTCGTGCCAGGCTGCAGTTATCGACACTCTTTCGGTGTGATTATGAACACAGTTTTATGGATATGTTAAACAAAAACGTAGGAATTACCCCGAATCAGGTGCAAGTTATAACAGCTTGCACTCTATTCATGTATATTGGTTACATATTCCAAGCGCATTAGGCTGTATCATTTACAACCTGGCATCAAAAGTTCGTAATTTATTATCCGTCTAATTAAAAGATCATGTTTAGTGCTTGATGTGGGAGGTGGCTATGTAGTATTGTGGCAACAGAGAGCAAACATGCGTGTAAGCACATATATACATGCAGGTACTCGTACATTAAGAAAAAAATATGAATTGCTGCCGTTATCATCTCTCTCTCTCTCTCTCTCTCTCTCTCTCTCTCTCTCTCTCTCTCTCTCTCTCTCTCTCTCTCTCTCCCTCTCTCTCTCTCTCGCTTGTCTCCCTCACCCTCATTCCTTCCTTTCCCTACCTCCCCCACACTGCTTCCCTTTTTTTTCCTTTCCTCCCTCACTCCTATCCTTTCCCTCTCTCCCTCAAACTCCTTTTCTCCCTTCCCCTCCTTCCCTCAAATTCCTCTCCCTTTCCCTCCCTCTCTCACACTCCGCTCCTTTCCCTCTTTCTGTCAAACTCCTCTCCCTTTCCCTCCCTCCCTCACACTCCTCTCCTTTCCCTCTTTCCCTCAAACTCCTTCTCTCCCTTTCCCTCCCTCCCTCGCACTCCTTCCCTCCCTCCCAAGTATCAATATAACCACACTTCGACATTATCAGCAGCATAATCCACTCACAAAACAATTCTACCGTTACCGCCCCCTGTATATTGGGCAAGAAATACCATGTTTATGATCCATTAAGCTTCTCCTTTAACTTGTTATTCGGGTACTGTGCTCTGGGTCTGGTGTTGTTGATTGCCGTTATAAATGGGTCTAGTTTGATAGTTAAGCGTGAGATAATAAGCGAATTAGCATTAGCTTGTAATTTGGGATTTGGGTTGCCATTCGCCTAGGGGTCTCGTGCCTCCGGGGGTGTTTCGGAGCGGGGGAGGGGGCAGGGATTATGGCGGGGGGGGGGGGGAGGAGGTGTTTTTGAGAGGGGTTAAGAGGGAAGGGGTGAGATGATTTTCTTTTCGGGGAAGGGGGGGGGGGTGCTTTTTGGTGATGGGTTAAAGAGCGGATTTTCTTATTACATTATCATAATTATTTTATTATAATATTTATCTGTTCATTTTGTTATTTTTATTATATTTTATATATATATATTTTTTTTCTGAGAGAGAGAGGGAGAGTGATCGGGGGGGGGGGAAGGTGATTTCCGATCGGGGGGGAGGGGCGGTTATTTTGGCGAGGGGGTGAGAAAGGGAGGTGGGGGTATTTTATAAAGAAGGTCGGGGTATTTTTGGTGAAGAGGAAGGCAGGGCGTCTTTTGAAGAAGGGGGGGAAAGGGCGTGAGGTGTTTTTTGAGAAGGGAAAAGGGTATGAAGAAATTTAAAAAGGGGGGGAAAGGGGGTTCCTTTGGTCAAGAGAAGGGGGAAGGGGATGTCTCAGGGTGGGGGAGGGAGGGAGTGAGGAAGGCGAGGGGGAGAAAAGAGCGTTTCGGCCGAGGGTGAGGGAAGTGGGACGTCATGTTTATTACTTCTGTTGTGTTTAATTCCTTTACTCGTGCGTGCTTAGAGATAACTAGTTGTAGCTATAAAGATGCACGTGTGTCACTACGGGATTGTGCTTGTGTATATGTACAGGTATGTGTGTGTGGTACGTGTATATGTATATGTGTGATGTGCATGTCCCTGTGTATGTGTGTGTATGCTTGTATATGTATGTCTGTGCGAGTGTATGCCCCTGTGTATGTGTGTATGCTTGTATATGTGTGTGCGTGTGTATGTCCCTGTGTATGTGTGTATATGATTCATCAGTTTTAAGAGTGCAGACCATACTTTATAGTCCTCCGCCCCCGTCCCCCTCCCTCCCCTCCCCACCCCCAATCCCTCCTCCTATCCTCAGGCACACCGAAGGAAGCCGAGCCTGTTCGCGTACTCAAACCCTTAATCACAGAACCGACAAATTCTCGTATTTATGAAGCTTGAATTGAAGCTTGGCTCATGTGCGACAGACAAACAGATATTTCATGCGAGGAAAAGTGACGTTCCATTATGGTGTTGATTTAAGAAATCATTGGGGCTGACCGAGCGAGAGTTACCATTTGGGAGTCAGTTAGATTCATTGCAAGCTTAGGATCAGTGATCTTTGCAACATTGCAGACACGGTATGGGACCCTTGCCGAATACCGCTCCCTGTGAAGGATACCCGTCCGTGCTGTATAGTGTGAAATATGGGAGAGTGGCCAATCCGTTGAAAATACGACCCTGTCTATTGAAGGGACGCTTCATTCTTCTTCTTCTTCTTCTTCTTCTTCTTTTCTTCATCGACTTCTTCCTCTTTATTTTATTTTTTTGTCTTCTTCTTCCTCTTCTTCTTTTTCCTCTTTTTCTTTTTTTTCACCATCTTCTTCTTCTTCTTTTTCTTTTTCTTTTTCTTCTTCGACTTCTCCCTATTCTTTTTTATCTTCTTCCTCTTCTTGTTTTACCTTTTCATCATCATCATTATCATATTCTTCCTCATCTCTTTCTTCTTCTTCCTTGTCTTCCTCTTCTCCTTTTTTCTTTTTCTTTTTCTTTTCTTTATCATTATATTCTCCTTCGCCTCCTTCTTCGTCTTCCTCCTCCTTTTTTTTCTTTACTTCAGACATAAAACCACAATTTAAATTTCACTTCATGATTTCATTAGTATCGTTGTACAGAGGAGAGAGAGAGAAAGAGAGAGAGAGAGAGAGAGAGAGAGAGAGAGAGAGAGAGAGAGAGAGAGAGAGAGAGACGAGACACAGAGAGAGAGAGAGAGAGAGAGAGAGAGAGAGAGAGAGAGAGAGAGAGAGAGAGAGAGAGAGAAGAAAGAGAGAGAGGGGTAGAAAGAGACAGCGAGATCATTGTATTTACAATCAGAAATGAAACCATAATCATACAGTGTAAACATCTCCCTCTTCCTGACCCTTCTTAGGTACACAAGAAATGCACAATACGATTACATGAATCATCCACACGACACAACACACTAAACTACAGAAAGGCAAAGCACTCACCTTCTTATGAATTCCTTGTAAAATCTTGGCCATTCCATTCATCTTTCTCAAAAAGCTTGACAAAGGTTCATGGATAAAGTTATTTTTCAAAGCAGGATCATATTTCACACCTTGAGCTATGAGCATACACAGAAGGAGGGGAGGGATGGGTGGCTGAGGGGGAGCTGGATAGGAAGGAGGGAAGGGATAGGAGGGACGGAGGGAAGGGAAAGGAGGGACGGAGGGAAGGGGTTAGGAGGGAGGGAGAGAAGGGACAGGGGTGGGGGAGGGAAGTGGTAGGAGGGGGGAGGGAAGGGGTTAGGAGGGACAGAGGGAAGGGGTTGGAGAGAGGGAGGGGAATTGTAGGAGGGAGGGGTGGGGAGAGGAGAGAGGGATGGGGCATTCAACCTCCTCACCTTGCTTGCTCTATCTTCCATCTTCTTCTGTTGTGTGTCCTTGCTTTCTTTGTTCCCTTTCTTCTGCTTCATTTTTTTCCACCATCGTCTTATCTACTTTTTCTCCTCCATCACCGTCTTCTCCCTCTCTCCTTAATTTCCTTCATTCTCCTTCACCTTCCTCTGTCCACTTATTTATTTCCCATCTTTCTCCTTCTTCCTCCATCTTTCTTTTCCTTTCTCATCTCCCTTTTCACTCCTCCAAAAGGTTTTCATCTGAGAGATCTCTACCCCTTCCCCTACGCCCCCCCCCCACTCTCTCCAATAGCTGAAAAGGTAGATGGTAGATGAAGGTCTATGGTAGATGATAGATGAAGGCCTGTGGTAGATGGTAGACGGAGCCCTGTTGGAATCTACTTAATACTTCACCCATTATTCCATTCGGTAGAAAAGCGAGCTAGCCTCTGCCACAATACAGTCTGGAATCCGGCAATAAGCCTATAAATATCAACCTAATCCTATATCTTTCGACCCAATAAAGTTCTGCTTAAAGAGTGCTATACCACAAGGGTCACTGTGGTCGTCAGTCCCATTGTACCGGGGAGAAGAAGCGACACTCTCCGCCCTCATTCATCTCAAGCCTGTTTCTCTTGTATCCGCAATTAATAAGATAAATAATGAGTGCCACCTGGGGTTAAAGGTAAGCCAAACAAGGCCTCGCTAATTGCAATATATAATGATGGATGGGAGTCTTTCATTGCAGACATGAATGCAAATGGCCATCCAATTTCTTTCATGCAGGCCTCGAGATGGATGTAGATTTGTTATTAATGCGTCTTGTATGATAAGTAGCAGTACACAGCTCGCTCTCGGGGGTGGGAAGAAGAGAGGGGGAGGGGGGAGAGGGGAGACTGTGCCTCCCTCACCTCCCGGATTCCTCTCCATTTTCTTCAGACCCGGAAGTGAAGAATGATAAACGAGATTATTTGTTTGGGTACGTGTGTTGATGATTTTACTCTCTCTCTCTCTCTCTCTCTCTCTCTCTCTCTCTCTCTCTCTCTCTCTCTCTCTCTCTCTCTCTCTCTTATTTTTGGTTATCCCACCTTCCTAAGTCTGCGCGTGTCCATCTCTCTGTCTGTCTTACGTCCGCGCAAATTTTCTTCTCCATTTCTTCCTCTCTGCATTTCTCTTTCTTCCTCTCTCACCCTCTCCTCTGTCTTTTTCCTCTCTCTCTCTCCTACCCACTTCAATCTCTCTTTCTCTCTCTTTTTCCCTCCCACTTCATCAGACCCATATTTCTCTCCCTTTGTCCTCACTGCAGTGGCGTTCGATCTTTCTCCTTGAACAATTTATTCTATCGATAATAAAGGCAATCGTGAATATTATGATGCAGCATAATTATCAACAAATAAATAAGTCAGTGTTTGAGATGATTAGCATGAAAATATCGAAATCGTTGTGTATTTTCAAAGTAAATTTCG
>NC_051422.1:18553021-18558021 GCF_015228065.2 Penaeus monodon
AAATTTATTATTTTTAATTTAAAATAAAAATTAATAATAAATTAATGAAAAAAACTAAATTTTATATATATATATTTTTATATATTATATATAATATAATTATATAATATAATATATATTTATATATATTTTTAAAAAAAAAAAAATATATATATATATAATAATTTATATTATATATTATTTTATATTTTTTTATTATTTTTTTTATATAAATAAAATTATATAATTTTATAATATATATTTAAAATAAAAAAAATATGAAAAAAAAAAATAAATAAAAATTATATCATAATATATATATATAAATATATAATATTTTAATATATATATATTATAAATATTTTATATATATTATATATATATATCTGTGTGTGTGTGTGGTTTGTGTGTTTGTGTGTGTGTGTGTGTGGCATATATATATATATAATATATATATATATATAATATATATATATAATATATAATATATTAAAAATGTTATATATATTTCTATATTTATATATATATTTGTATATATATGTATATATATTGTAATATATTTTATATATATATATAATATATATATATATATATATATAATATATATATTAATATAATATATGTATACATATATTTTATTATATATATATATTATATTATATATATATATATATTTTATTTTATAAAATATATATATTATATAAAATATATATATTATATTATATATATGTGTGTTTTGTGTTGGGGTGTGTGTGTGTGTGTGTGTGTGTTTTGTGTGTGTGTTATGTGGGGTACATATATATTTTATATATATACTATTATATATATTATATATATATATTATATCTATATATATATATGTATATATATTATTATATATATATATATATATATATTATATATATATAATATATATTTTATTATAAAGAGGAGAGAAAAGAAGATTAAAGAAAAAGAGGAAAAAAAAGAGGAGAAGAGGGAGAGAGTGAGAGAGACAGAGAGAGAGAAGAGAGAGAGAGAGAGAGAGAGAGAGAGAGAGAGAGAGAGAGAGAGACGCAATGTGAGAATCCGTGCGCGCGCGTAAGACCAAGAGCGCGAGAGACGGATAGCGTAACCCACGAATTCGAACAGTAACGAAAATCCCCCAGACATGAAGATCGCCTCGCCACTTCATGACTGTCATGCAGAGGCAAAAGCAATCAGGAACAAAATCCTTTTGGGTAAATGAAAATAATGGCGCAAAAGAACAAAGAAAGTTTGTTTAGGGGGAAATGGCGAGGAAGTTAGGGTTCCACGTGCGAGCGAGAAACAGGTATTGGTCGATAGCGTGCAGTCGGAACAAGGGACCGCAAGAGCCAGCGTGAAGATAGAGAAATAGAGAAAACGGACGACAACGGAGGGAAACTCGAAGAAATGGAAATGGATATAATAATCCTCCTGTGACGAATCCGGCGGAGGAAAAGGGGGTTTAGAAGGGAAAAGAAGCGGTTTTCCGAAAGGGCGGGAAAGAGAAAGGGAGGCCGATGTCATAGAAAACGGAAACCTTCCAGGACCTCGAATCTGGCAGTTGGAAATTGTCTCTTTTTCTCTTTTATTTCAACTTCCCCTTCTTTTATTTTGCTATTATTCCCCTCGTATTTCGTCTCTTTCTCTCACATCACTCCTCTCTCTCTCTCTCTCTCTCTCTCTCTCTCTTTCTCTCTCTTCTCTCTTTCTCTTTTCCTCTTTCCTCTCTTTCCTCCCTCTCTCTCTCTCTCTCTCTTGCTCTCTCTTTTCTCTCTCTCTCTCTCTCTCTCTCTCTCTCTCTCTCTCTGTCTCTCTCTGTCTCTCTCTCTTCATTTGCCTTTTGCCAGATCTGTTCTACCGTGTTATTAAGGTTTTGATTCGTGCCCTAACCTCGGGAACTCAGTAATTATGATATTTATGAGAATTTTATAGAGGAGCATCAGGGTTAGAAGAATGAATAGGCTTATCATTAATAGTAATTACATACCGCACAAGAATTCAGATTGTAAATAAATTGATGCCATAGTCAATTTTCAATGGAATTCATGCAAGACAGCATTATATCTCGATCTTTAACGTCTATATTTCTAACGTAAATGAATGGATGTGTAAAGCCAATGGGCCTTATTTTCAAACATTGTATAACATTACCAAAGCAATGGAAGATCGAGCAACATCGAATAGTCTGTCACAATGAAGACAGACTCGATAGATTAAAGCCCACAGTTACAGTACACACATTTCTCAGCATGACCATCGGCAACCAGCTATAAGCCTTAACCCTCATTTCAACGACCACCGCTACAGACGAGACGAGAGAAGATGCCTTCCTCTGCACATTATCAAAGGAATCTCTCGTTATCCTGCTTCTAGTTTGTCTTTGTGTGAATTATACCTGTTGATTTGTCTGATTTTGTGTTCTGTCTTTTTTTGTTTTATTTGTTGTTGAAGATCTGTTTATCTTTGATGTATTCGTTTTCGCCTTTATGTGTTGATATATATTTGTATGTTTGGTTATCTCTGTCCATCCATCCATCTGTCCATATCTATTTATCTATCATTCTGTGTATCTATGTATCTATCGATTTGTCTATCAGATCTCTGCACCTGTCTATCTCTTTTTCGGAATATTTACATCCTTCCTATACTAGTATTATCTATTTATAGATTTATTTCTCTATTTTCCTCTATTTATCTCTAATTTGACCTATTAATCGACCTATCTATCTACCTTTCTGTTTATATATCTGCTCGCTCACATATCTACGATAACTACAGACCTATCTATCTTGCTGTAAATCTTTTCTCTCTCCTACCTGCCTGCCCACCTACGAGCAAGAATATATTTATTTGTTTGTGCATGTCCTTATGCATTTTAGAAATCTATCTCCATGTTTACACAGTTGTCACTAATGCCGTAAACTCTGGCATATCTTTGTGTTGGATGTATCCCCCTGTTTATTCGTTTTTCTTGACCCTTTTTCCTCTCTTTGTCCGTGCCAAATCGGTTAGTAAGGAGCAAGAGGTTTGTGATCTGTATATGATTATAAGTCTGTGCACACGACGCGCCATTTTCATCCTTGTCGACTTCTTTTGCATAGCCTTGGCAGAAGAGCTGTTGGTGTGATCTATGCTGGTGTTCCTTCGTGTGCCAGGGGGGAGGGGGGTGCAGGTATGAGATGTGTGTGCGTGTGTGTGCGTGTGTGTGTGTGTGTGTGTGTGTGTGTGTGTGTGTGTGTGTGTGTGTGTGTGTGTGTGTGTGTGTATGTGTGTGTGCGTGTGTGTGTGTGTGCCTGCATGTTTATGCGTGTTTTCATTTGCGCAGTATGTAGCCTACTTCGTTTTCTATGCTTCTGCCCCCTGGTTGTTTACGTTTGTGAATACGCTGTTTACATGTCCATGTCATTGCTGTACATATCTGTCTGCATGTTACTGACATCTCAGTTGTCTTTTCCTTGGGGTTTGCAAACACGGCTCCCTCTCTGCTTGTGTAGTCTGTCTGCTTGTCTGTTTGCAGTATTATCCCCTCTTTAGTTCATGTTGTTTCAGCTTATGTGTGCTTAGTGTTTATACAACTGAACTGTCTGTCTTTCTCCCTAAATGTCCGGGAGTGTGATTGTTCCCTGTGTATATACATTCTTGAGATCAATTTCCCTGTATTCCTTACACTATCCTTTCCCACATCGTCATTGTACATATGCTATGCTTCATTCAGCGACGCCCATCTGTTATGAAGGATTACTGTAATGCCCTCCTTTTTGCCATGACTCAGGTATGTATATTAGACTAATCTTTGTTTTTTATATATATCATATACGTGTGACTGTACATGTACTATATCCTGGTACGAGTGACCTAGTGCTTCGCGTTTTTTCTAATCCATGTATCACTTTTTTGCGACTGTTTTTCCCCCGAGGTGTGTGCGTGACCAACACCATATATCTCCTGTCCATGACATTCTTTTCTTCGTATGGGTCTGCATAATTGCAATAGGAATGTCTCTTTTTTTTAATGCGTTGAGGATGACTGTGCGTATGATTCATGATCTGTTGTCGGGATCTCCGTTTTGTTAGTGTGTATATCGAAAGAGATAATTCTTGGAAGAAATTTGCAATCATTCGTTAAATCATAATGTTTTTGCTCTCTCTCTCTCTCTCTCTCTCTCTCTCTCTCTCTCCTCTCTCTCTCTCTCTCTCTCTATCTATCTATCTATCTATCTATCTATCTATCTCTATCTCTGTCTATCTCTCTCTCTATCTCTCTATTTATCTCTCTCTCTCTATTCTCTTCTCTCTCTCTCTCTCTCCTCTCTCTATCTATCTACTCTCTTCTCTCCTTCTTTTCTCTCTCTCTCTCTCTCTCCTCTCTCTCTCTCTCTCTCTCTCTCTCTCTCTCTCTCTCCCTCTCTCTCGCTCTCTCTCTCTCTCTCTCTCTCCTCTCTCTCTCTCTCTCTCTCTCTCTCTCTCTCTCTCTCTCTCTATCTCTCTCTCTCTCTCTCTCTCTCTCTCTCTCTCTCTCTCTCTCTCTCTCTCTCTCTCTCTCTCTCTCTCTCTCTCTCTCTCTCTCTCTCTCTCTCTCTCTCTCTCTTCTATCTATCTATCTATCTATTTATCTCTCTATCTCTCTATCTATCTATTTCTCTCTCTCTCTCTCTCTCTCTCTCTCTCTCTCTCACTCTCTCTCCTCTCTCTCTCTCTCATCTCTCTCTCTCTCTCTCTCTCTCTCTCTCTCTCTCTCTCTCTCTCTCTCTCTCTCTCTCTCTCTCTCTCTCTCTTTCTTTCTCTTTCTCTCCCTCTCTCTCCCTTTCTCTCTCGTTTGTTTCCTATCTTTTTGTCTTTCTGGGAAAGAAAAAATAAAATAAAAGGAGAGAGAGAAAAATTGAGATAGACAGATCAATAGATTGGTAGATAGAGATAGATAGATAGACATAGAGAGAGAGAAAGAGAGAGAGAAAACAAAAGAGAAAGAGAGAGAGATGAGAGACGGAGAAACGGAGAGACAGAAATAAAGACAGA
>NC_051422.1:18573021-18580521 GCF_015228065.2 Penaeus monodon
GAGAGAGAGAGAGATGGGGAGAATGGGAGGGAAGAGGGGAGAGGGGATGGGAGGGAGAGGAAATTTTCCCGATTGCTGACAGATCAGATAAGGGTGAGAGAGAGAGAACGGGAGATGGGAGGAAGGGGGGAGGAGAGGAAAAAAAAGGGGAGGAGGGGAGGAGAGAGGGGGAGGGTAACCTCCTATCCACCCCCTTCTACTAGTACCCCTGCCCCCTTCCCCCTTGCCCGGACCAATGTTTTTCCTGTTCATCTGTATCTACTTATTTCATTGTTATTTTTTACGGTTTAACAAGTATTAATTACTCAAGTGGTAAGTTGTTCCACCCTGTCAGGTTACACTCTTGCTTACGAAAAGTGGTGTTAACATCCGTTGCGGTTTAGAAATTTAAACAGATATTATTTTGTTATAAAACACACACACCACAAACACACCACACACACATAACACACACACACAACAACCAACCACACACACACACCACACACACACACACAAACCCCACATATATTAATATATATATTTTATAATAAAATATATATAAAATATATTAATATATTAAAAATTTTATATATATAATATATATATGTATATATAAAAAAAAAAAATATAATGTAATACAAAATAAATATATTAATATAAATTATATAAAAATATATTAATATTAATATTATATATATATATAATTTTAATATATATATAAATAATATTAAATTTAAATAAAATATATTATAAAATATTTATATATTTTATAAATATAAATAAAAAATATATATATATTATATATATATAATATATATTTAAAATATATATATATATATATATATATATATATATTATATATATTATATATTATATATATTATATAATATATATATATATATATATAATATATATATATATATATATATATATGTATATATATATAATATATACATATATATAACATATATATATATATTATATATATATATATATAATTATATAATATATATATATATATGTTGTGTGTTGTGTGTGTGTGGTTTGTTGTGTGTGGAGTTATGTGTGTGTGTGTGTGGTTGTTGTGGTGTGTGTGTGTGTGGTGTGTGTGTTGTGTTGGTGTGTGGGTAGTGTGTGTGTGTGTGTGTGTGTGGTGTGTTGTTTGTGTGTGTGTGTGTGTGTGTGTGTGTGTGTGGTGGTGTTGTGTGTGTGTGTGTGTGTGTGTGTGTGGTTTGTGTATGCATGTATTAAATGTATATATATACACACTTATATAGGTACACACACACCCACACACACACACACACCCACACACACAACCCCACACACACACACCACCACATATTTAATAATATATTATATATTAAAATTTTATATATATATATATATATATATGCATATATATATGTATATATATATTTATATATTTTAAATTTTATATATAAAATATATATAAAATTTATTTTATATATTATAATAATGTATATTTAGTATATCCTATTATATATATAATCTGGTATAGTTGTGCGCACGCGCGCGTGTGTGTGTGTGTGGTTTGGGGTGGGTGTGTGGTGTGTGTGTGTGTGTGTTTTGTGTTTTTGGTTTTTGTGTGTGGTGTGGTGTGTTGTGTGTTTTGGGGGTGTTGTGTGGGGTGTGGGGCTATGTTGTGTGTGAATATAAAATGTTTCTTGCATAAAACATATAAGTGCAAAACAAACACACACACCCCAAAAAATAAATATAAAATATATATATATATATTTTATATATATATATATTAATATATATTTTATATAATTAATTTTATTATTTCATAATTTTATTTATATATTTTATATATATTATATTTAATATATATATATAATTTTAATTATAATTTTAATATATATAAAACCCCACACACACACACCCAAAACACACACACCCAAAATAAATGTATATATTAAAATATATATATATAAAAATTTTAAAAATAATTTTATATAAAACTAATATATAATATATATATTAATTTTATATATTTTATATAATTTTACACATACATATATATGAAAACCGAAAATAAAATTCCCTATTTATATTAATATTTATATATTATAAAATATATATATATATAATATATATATAGTATATAAAAAAATAAAAAAATAAATATTATAGGGATATACAAATAAAATATTTTATATATAAAATACTATATATTAATTTTATATATATATTATTTTATATATATAAAATGTATATATATTTTTATATACATTATATTATATTATATTTATTATATATATATTTATATATTTATATTATATAAAATATTTTCTATATATATATATATATATATATATTATTTATTATATTTTATTAATATATATATCTATTATATATAAAATATATAATATATAATATTAATATTTAAAAAAAACCAAAAAAACTAAAAAATAAAATATAAAATATATAATATAATATATATATATATATTATATAAATATATAAAATTAATTATATAATTTTATATAGTATTTTTATTTCAATATATATATAATATATATTATATATATATATAATAATATATATAATATTATTTATATATATTTAAAATTTAAAAATAATAATATCTTATATTATAAGGGGGTTTCTAATATATTTATTTTTATAATAATAATATATAATATAAAAAAAAAATTTAATGGATTTTGAGATGTAAAGAGGATTTATTAAAAGAAGGTTTGGGGTAATAACAATAGGGAAAAAAATAAAAAAGGAAGGGAAAAATCTAAAAAATAATTTTAAAAACCAAAAATTATATTAAAATATTTTGTCAAAATATTTTTTATTAAAAAAAACAACTTATAAAAAATTTTCCCTTTTATATTAATTCCTTTATATTATTTTTTAGATCTTTTTTTAATTTTGTTTTATTCTTTTAAACCTCTTTTTTTTTTTTTTTCTTTTTTGGCCCCCCCGGTTTGTCCCCCCCTTTTTCCTTTTTCTTCCCCCTTTTTTAAATTTTCTTTTATATTATTTATATATATTTTAATATTATTTTTAAATATATATTATATATATATATATTATATTATTATTTTTATATAAATTTTATTCTTATATATAATTTTAATATATATATTATAAATTATATATATTTATATATTATTTATATATATATTTTATATATTTTGTTTTGTATGTATTTTTATATCTATATTTTGGGGAATATATATTATATAAAATATTTTATATATATATAAAATATATATCTATTTTATAAAATTTAATATATATATAATTATATAATTAAAATATTTAATATCTATATATTTTATTTATCTATTTTATTTTTGTTTTTTGTTTTTTGTGTTTTTTTTTTTTTTTTTTTTTTTTTTTTTTTTTTTGTTTTTTTTTTTTTTGGGTTGTTGTTTTTTTTTTTTGTTTTTTTTTATATTATAAATTTTTATATATATTTAACAATTTATATGGGAAAAAAAAACAAAAAAACCCCCAAAAGAAAATATATAAAATATATATATTTATATAAATAATTTATATATTTTATATAATATCTATTCTTAAAATATATATAATTTTTTATATATATATATTTTTTAATAATATATATATATATATATATAAAATATTATATTTATATATTTTATAATATAAATTTTATATTTGTTGGGTGGGGTGTGTTGTGTGTGTTGTGTGTGTGTGTGTGTGTGTGGTGTGGGTTGTGGGTGTGGCTGTGTGTGTGTGGGGGTGTGTGTGTGTGTGTTTTTTGTGGTGTGTGTGTGTGGGGTGTGTGTGTGTGTGTTTGTGTGGGGTTTTTGGGGTTTTGTGTGTGTGTTTTGTGTGTGTGTTTTGAGTTTGTGTTTGTGTATTTAAAATTTTTTATAAACACATATAGGCACACAAACACACACACACAAAAACCCCAAATATATATAATTTTATATATATTATATTATATAATTTTATTATATAATTTTTATATATAGAAAAAAATAAGATATATATTTTATATATATATATATATATATATATATATTTAAAATATATATATATATATATTTTATATAAAATATATATAGATATATATATATTATATATAAAATTTTATATATTTTTTTTTTTATTTTAAATACAAAATTTTATAATTTATAAAAATTTATATATATTTTTATATTTTTATTTTTTTTTTTTTTTTTTTTTTGTTTTTGGGTTTTTTTAAATTTTTTTTTTTGTTTTTTTTTTTTTTATTTTTTTTTTTTTGTTGTTGTTTTGGTTTTTGTGTGTTTGGGGGGGTATGATGTTTGTGTGGTTTTATTATAAACCCCAAAATTTTAATAAAAAAAATCTATATATATATATATTATTTTATATAATTTTTTATTAAAAAGATATATAATTTATTAATATTTTAAAATTTAAGCCCCCAAAACCCCAAAAAACCCCCACCTAAACTAGTTATTTATATTTTTTTTAAAACTTATATTTATAATTAAAAAATTATTTAAAATAGAATTTTATTAAAAAAAAAACCCCCAAAAAGAAAATTAAAAAAATTTTTAAATTTAAAAAATATGGAAAAAAAAAAATTAATTTAAAACAAGGCCGGTTTTTTTTTTTTTTTTGAAAAAAAATTTTTTTGGTTTTAGAAAATTTTATCGGGGGAAAAAAAAATTAAGAAAAAAAAAAAAAATTTTTTTTTTTTTTTCCCCGGGAACCCCCGGGCACAACCCGAGTTCGAAGGGGGTTTGAGTCACCCCCGGGGGCCGGGCCCGGGGGGTTTTTGTTCCCCTTGGGGGGCCAAAAATGAAAAAACCCTTCCCCCCCTCGAAAATTGGCCAACCCTTTTAAGGGGGGGGGCCACTGGTTGGCCCAAAGCACACCCCCAAGTCAAGGTGGGGGTTTTTCCCCAAAGCCCCGATTTAAAAATAAAAAAGAAGGGAAAAAAAAAATTTTATTACCTAACAGGTAAAACCGGCCCTCTCCGTGGAAAAAAGGGAAATGGGGACCCACCACGTACCAAATTTTCCCGACATCACCCAAAATGAAAACTACAATTGTATCCTGCTGTGACCCCGCGGCCCCAGAATAACCCCAACCGTTAAAAAAAAGCCAAAATATGTCCCTATTTTATATATAAAAATTTTATATATATATATATTTTAAATATTTTATATATATATATTTTATATTTTTTATATATTTTAAATTTATATATAAATATATATTATTATATTATATATATTCTTTTATATATTTAAAATTTTATATACACAACACAAAAATATATATAAATTATATTTTTATATATATATATATATATATATATAATTATATATAAATATATATATATAATTATTTATATATATATATACCTATACCACATGCCTAGAAAATAACAAAAAACATTTATATATGTATAAAATTTTTATATATATTATATTATATAAATATATATTTAAAATATTAAATTTAATATATAATATGGTGGGTGTGTGTGTGGTGTGTTTTGTGTGGTGTGTGTGTGTTTTTTTGGTTTTTTGTGTCCTTTTGTGGGGTGTATGGTTTTGAAATTTAAATGTACCTGCATAAAAACAAATAAGGGGCACGCCCTACAACAAGCAACCCCAAAAAGAAAAAAACCCCCCCACATAAAATAAATATATGCATATTAATATATTAAAAAATTATAATATTATAAAAGGATATAATTTTTAATATATATATAAAATATTTATTTTAATTTTACATATATATATGTATAATTTTAATATATATATATGCGGGGTGTGTGGTGTTTGCGTGGGGGGTTTTAGTGGGGTTTTGAGTGGGATTATGTATGGGGATGTACGTTATATATATTTTATTATATTATATTTTAATATATATATATAATATATATATATATATATATATATAAATATATATGTTTTATTATATTTTTTATCTTTTATATATATATATATATATATATTATATATTTATATTTTATATAAAATAATTTTATTATTATATATATATTGCATTTTTTTGTGTGCTAAAATTGTACTTTAATTTAAAGAAAAAACATTTTAAAGTCCTTTTTCGTTTTTCTTTTTTAAAAAAAAAAATATAATTTTTTTCATTTTTTAATCAATATTACCTCTTGCCGAATGTCGTACTTTTCGGGTTTCATTTAAAGGGGAAATTAAAAAATAACTATTTGAACAATTCTTTAAAGCAAGGAATTATTTTGGGGTCCCCGCATTTGTTTATTTCTTGGGGCCATTCAAAAAAGATAAAAAAATACCCAAAACCCAAACCAAACACCCACACACCCACACACACAAAACACAAACACACACACACACACCACAACACACACACACACACAAAACACCACCACACCACACACACATAACGGGGAAAACACACACCAAAACAAACAATCACACACGGGGAAACCCAATTTGGGTTCCGAAATTTTTATCTACAAATCCCTAATGAACCTTTTCTTCCTTTTTTGAAAAATTTTTTGGGAACCTTTAGATAATTAACTAAAAAGGGTTTTAAAAAAAAAGATCTTTTAAGATTACAAAAACCAAAAATTCTTTAAATTTATTGGGATATTTTTATGGATTTTTTTTTTTTTTGGGGGCCCACGTTAAAACCCACACATGTCACTGAGGGGAGAGGAGAGAGAGAGAGACAAAATAAAGATTTTGGGGGGTAGGGGGAAAAAAAAAAAAGAAGGACCCCCCTGCAGATGGAAAGGAAAAGAGAGTGTGGAGAGAGAAAAAGAGATAGAGATAGCCCGATAGATAAATAGGGTAGATAGTTTGATAGATTTTTAAAAGAAGATAGATGAAGACAAAATAGATGGAAAAAATAGGTTTGGTTTTTAGATAGATAGATAAAAATAGGGTATATAAATAGATTTGATGGGGTATGATTTAAGAGTGATTGAGTGGGTGATGAGTGCTTGAGGAAAGGGGGAGAAGAGAGAGAGAGGAGAAAGGGGAGAGGAGAGGGGTAGGGGGAAGGGGGAAAAAGGGGGAGATAGGGGGAGGAGAGAGAGAGAGAAAAAGAGGGGGGAAAGAGAGAGGGGGGAAAAGGGAAAAAGGGGAGAGAAGAGAAGAAAAGGAAGAAAGGGGAAAGGGAAAAAAGGAAAAGAGGGAGAAAGAAAAAAGGGGAAAAGAAAAAAAAAAGAAAAGAAACCCGTAAAAAAAAGGGGGGGGGGGGGAAAAAGGATTGAAAAAATATAAACACAAAAGAAAAAGAAAGAGAGAGAGTAAAGAGGAAAGAAAGAGGCAACTTTGCTAGGCTATTTTACGTACCTTGTTAATCATTCCCCCATTATTTACAAGGTCTGACATTTTTTTTTTAGAAAAATTTTTTCACATTCTCCCTTTTTTATAAGCGTTGTTTAACCCCCGGGCCACCCCCGCCCCTCTTAAAAACACATTTTCCGGGTGTTTAAGCCTTTTTCCCAAAAAAGGGCATATTTTTTGAATAAATTTTGAATTTCCAGCGTTT
>NC_051422.1:18582420-18584920 GCF_015228065.2 Penaeus monodon
AAAAATAATTATATATATAAATAAATTATTAACATATATAAATGTAATGTGTGTATATGTCTATGCATGTGTGTATAATGTATATATATATATATATATATAATATTATAATATATATATAATATATTATATAAAATATATTATATCAATAATATATATATAATAATATGTACATATATATATATATATATATATATATTAAATATATATATATATATATATATATATATAATGTACATATCTTCTTCTTTTAACGGTAGGTTCATGTCTGAGCCGCCGTGGTCACAGCATGATACTTAATTGTAGTTTTCATGTTGTGATGCTCTTGGAGTGAGTACGTGGTAGGGTCCCCAGTTCCTTTCCACGGAGAGTGCCGGTGTTACCTGTTAGGTAATCATTCTCTCTATTTTATCCGGGCTTGGGACCAGCACTTGACTTGGGCTGGCTTGGCCACCCAGTGGCTAGGTTGGCAATCGAGGTGAAGTTCATTTGCCCAAGGGAACAACGCGCCGGCCTGTGACTCGAACCCTCGAACTCAGATTGCCGTCGTGACAGTCTTAAGTCCGATGCTTCTAACCATTCGACCACCGCGGCCTTGATGATCATGGGCTTCCATGATTTTTCTTGGCAATTTAGAGCGGTGGTTTGCCATTGCCTTCCGCCCGGTGTTTTTATCGAGTCACCATCTCTATTTACCCGGCACTGACTTGGGCTGGCTTGGCCACCCAGTGGCTAGGTAGGCAATCGAGGTGAAGTTCCTTGCCCAAGGGAAACAACGCGCCGGCCGGTGACTCGAACCCTCGAACTCAGATTACCGTCGTGACATTCTTGAGTCCGACGCTCTAACCATTCGGCCACCGCGGCCCCATATGTACATATATATATATATATATATATATATATATATATATATATATATATATATATATATGTATATATCACACACACATACATGCATAGATATATACATACATACATGCATACATACATACATACATATATATATATATAATATATAATTATATAATATATATATATATATATATATATATATAATATATATATATATATAAATATATATATATATATATATATATATATATATATGTATGTTTGTGTGTGTGTTTGTGTGCACTTATATGTGTTTATGCAAGCAACATTTATATATTCACACACCACACATACGACCACACACACACACACACACACACACACACCACACACACACACAAAACACACACACACACCAAAACACACACACACACACACCACACACCCCCCACACACACCCCCACAAACCCCACCCCCACAACACACCACCACACACACACACACAAACACACAAAAATTTAAAAAAAACAAAAAAAACAAAAAATTTCGTAAAAATTTTAAAATATTAATTTTAAAATATATAAATATACAAATATTATATAAATATATATAAAAAAAAATAAATATATTATATTTTATAATAATATATATATATTAAAATATAATTTTTAATTTTTATAAAGTTTTATAGTATATTATATAAATATATTTTATAATAAACAATTAAAATTTTTATATTTTTTAATTTATTTTATATATATTCCAAAAAATTTTGATATATAATTTTAATTTAATATTGGTTTTTTTAATCAAAAATTTTATAAAAAGAAGAAAACCCATTTTACATTTAAATATATTTAATATTTTAAATAAAAAATATAAATTTTATAGATAGGGAAATTAATTTTTATATAAAATATAAATACATAAATATATATATTTTTTATATTTTATATGTAAATATACCTTTTATAAATATTTTATATAGAAAAAATTATTATAAACAAAAAAAGCTTTTTTTATTAATATACCAATATTTTTTTAAATTAAAATTTTTAATATATATATAATAAATTAAAATTTTAGGGGGAAATTATAAAAATTTTAATTATAATTTTATAATAATTTTTATATTTTTTAAATATTAAAAATAACCAAAAAAATAATGAAAATAATACATAATTTTTAAAGATATAATAATATATAGGGGGGGGGGGGGGGGGGGGGGGGGGGGGGGGGGGGGGGGGGGGGGGGGGTAGAGAAAAAAATATAAAAAAAAAAAAAAAAAAAAAAAAAAAAAATTTTAATATAATTAGAAAAAAATTTTTATTTTAAAAAAAATAATATATTTAAATATATAATATATATTAAATAAATATATATATATAGAAAAAGAAAAAATATTTTATAAATTTTTATATATATTATATTTATTTTATTTAATATTTTTTATAATCTGTGTAAGGGGTTTTTGCGCCCGCGTGTGTGTGTGTGGTGTGTGTGGTGTGTGTGTGTTTGTTGTGGGGTGGGTGGGGTGTTTTGTGCGGGGTGGGTTTTGTGCGGGGCGGGGGGTTTTTGTGTTGGGGTGTGTGTGTGTGGGGTGTGTGGGTGTGTGTGTTTGGGGTTGTGTGTGTTTTGGTGTTTGTGGTGTGTGTTTTGGTTTGTGTGT
>NC_051422.1:18591401-18593901 GCF_015228065.2 Penaeus monodon
CAGACAGACAAACGGCAAGAAAGAAAGGAAGGCAAACAGAGATTAGGATAGAGAAAGAGAGATAGAGAAAGAAAGACGAGAGAGCGATAAAAAAAAAAAATATTGTACCTCAAAACCATGACATTTTATAGCACAGCGAGTCATTTGTTAGGTTAATCATAGTCAAAAGACGATTATCATAAGAGTCTCAAGATCACAATCATCGTTACATCACGCCGATCGTTAAGAATGTGTTCGGTTTTGCATATATCATAGGTGGGAAGGGGATGAGGAGGGGTGGGGGGTGGGGGATGAGGTGTAGGAGTAGGGAGAAGGAGGTAGAGGAGGAAGAGGAGCAGGAGGTAGAGGAGGTAGAAGAGAAGGAGGTAGAGAATGAGGATGAGGAGGAGGAGAAGGAGGTAGAGGAGGATGAGGAGGAGGTAGAGGAGGATGAGGAGGAGAAGGGGGAGGAGGAGGAGGAGGAGAATGAGGAGGGGGAGGAGGAGGCAGAAAAAGAAGAAGAAGAAGGAGAAGGAAGAGAGGAAATAGGAGTAGGAGGGATAGGTCGGGGAGAAAAATGAGAAGTGAGAGACGAAGGAGGAGGAGGAGTAGGGAAAGAAGAAGGAGGAGGAGGAGAGGAGGAAGGATAGATAGAGAGATAAGTGGGGGAGAGGATGGATATATGAAGGGGAATAAGAGAGGATAGATGAGGAAAGTGGGATGAAAGGGAAGAAGGAGGGAGGAGAGATAAGTGAAAGGAAAGAAAGAGAAAGGAAGGAAAGGGGAAAAGGGAGAAGAGAGTGGAGGGATAGGTGAAGGATGGGAAGGAAGATGAGGAGGAATAAGATAGGGAATAAGTGAAGCAAAAAGAGGGGGTCTAGAATAAGAAAGATAAGTGGGGAAAAGAAGGACAAAGATAAAAGATGAAAGGATAAAGGGGAGGAGGAGAAAAAAAGAAAAAAAAAGAAAGAAAGGGGGGGAGGGGGGGGAAAGGGGAAAGGGAAAAAAGAAGAAGAAGAAAAAGAGGGGGAGGAAGGGAGGAGGGGGAGAAGGAGGAGGGACAGATGAAAGATGGCAGGGGGGAAGGGGTTTAGGGGGGGGGGGATCGAGAAGGTAAGAGAAGGAGGAGGAGGAGGAGGAGGAGGAGGAGGACTAGCTCGTTAGAATATAAAAGCGGATGTCATAGGAATTTATCCCCAAATTATTCTTCCCTAATACCACCGCGACGGTCGAAGGATGGCGCTACAATCACAGTGCTTACAGAGGCGAGCGCCTAAAAAAAAACCCCGTTAATTTAGATTTTCCCGGCGAGGGGAAATGCACGGCCCCGCTCTGGAAAGGGGAGCCGTCGCCGCGCGGGTGTTACGTGCGAAGAACGACTGCCGAATTCTAAAGTGACATTTATGCGAGACATTAACTCGCTGCTATCTTTAAGTTCACGTCGGGCTGGCGGTGCGTGCGTACGGGGCTCACGGGCTTTTGTTTTCCATTTCTCCCCTTTCTTGCGTTTCCTTCTTGCTCTGGTTCTTCTTCTTCTTGCTGTGGTTCTTGTTCTTGTTCTTGTTCTTGTTCTTCTTCTCTTTTTTTCGTGTCTCCTCTGTGTATGTTTCTGGTTTCATTCACTTGCAATGTTGTTGTTTTTCTTCGTTATACTGGTGGTTTGTTTTCTCAAGAGGTTTGTGTGATTGTTTCTCAATAGGATCTCGACATTCGTCACTTTCTCTCTCTCTCTCTCTCTCTCTCTCTCTCTCTCTCTCTCTCTCTCTCTCTCTCTCTCTCTCTCTCTCTCACTCTCTCTCTCACTCTCTCTCTATCTCTATCTGTCTACCTGTCTATCTATCTTTTTATTTATGTATCTTTTTATCTATCTTTTATCTTTTCCTTCTCCTCTTCCTCCTTTTCTTCTTCGTCATCATCGTTATCTTCATCATTGCACATCACCATCATCAACATCAACATCATCATCGTCATCTTTTTTCTTATTCTTTTTCTTTTTCTTTTTTTTTTTTCTTCATCTTCTTCCCCTACTTCTTTCTCCCTCTTCTTCTTCGTCTTCCCTCACCCACACGCTAAGGGTCCATGAGTGTATGTCAGATTTAAAAGGTATAATCTTTGCCCATGTCTAGTTCGACGACACGAGGTCATTCCCTAACTTTTCTTTCGTCTGCAATTATCTGCTGCCCGAGGTCTAACCCCGCTATTGCGCTAACCTCGCACCCCTTGTCAACCTCTCTCTCCTCTGTCAAACTGCCCCATCTCGTCTTCTTTTATTGAGTTAGAGGTTTTAATTATGTTTATGATTCCTCCGTGTCAACCTTCCCTCAACCCCATTCTTAAGCCATCGTGTCGCTGGTCTTGTCAAGTGGCTCCACCTTTCTCTCAACCCCGCTATCGCGCTGATCCTCGACTGCCTGTCAACTGCGCTACCTAAGCCTTGCCAACCCCCCCAAAGAATACTTACCAGTATTCCCTGCCAACACCCCCTCATATCGAACGCTGTAATCCTATCAGATCGATAGCC
>NC_051422.1:18603758-18606258 GCF_015228065.2 Penaeus monodon
CCCACCCCCACTCCCCCCAATATATATTATATTATATATATATATTCATTTATCACTCTACATACATACATACATACATACATACATACATACATACATTAATGCATACATGTATATATATATAAGATCGACAGTTGATATTCCCAGTCAAATGCGAATTAGACGGTTATATGAATCTTTAATAGCCACGTTTACAGCTGATTTAATGGAATTATATCGCAGATGGAATTATACAGATAATTTGCGTTGACAAAGATGCATAACAGCAGAGTTGGATACCTGAGTAGAGACCGGTATGGTACAAGGGTATGTGATTACTGGCATTTGATTTTCCTTCGTCTCATTTACCAATGACCTCTTAGGCTGGCAATGTAGCAGTTAAAATGAAAAGGTCTGGTGTTGCGTATGATTGCGTCACACAACGGTATAACGATATATGGTAGATAAAGAGCTATAGTAGCATATCATTTCCATTTGAGGGATTTGTTTGCGAAAAAACATCTTGGTATTAGATATAAAGAGAAATTCGTTTTATGCTAAAGAGATCTGGGGCCGCTTTTTTCTCCCCCCCCCCCCTCTAATCTTTTCTCCTTCCACTTATTCATCTAATGTTATTCATTCTACTATTCACGTTGGTACTGATATTTCATCTACATTATATTCCTCTCTTGTTTTTGCTCTGCACAACGACAGTGTAGAGAAAAAAAACATCATAGCTAAGAGACTTTTGCAAGTTAGTGTCTGTTTTTTGTTTATCTCGCTCTATGTGCTTTATTATGGCCCCTTCGTAGTTAAAACCATACACGTGGTCCCATTAGTGTACATCAGCGGAGACGTGTGGACAGACACAGCTCTCGTGGGCATGGCGGGGTTCGTGTGCTGAGTGCATTTGGGTACGGGGAAGTACGCGACAATAAGGAGATAGCATATGCGAGCCGGAAATGATGCTTTTGAAAATGTCGGAATAAGATCATATGGTATCCTTTGAGTGACAACAAGAATGAAAATAATATAATTGCGGTATTATTGTCAGTTTACGCCGGTAGCAGTCTGTCTCCCGAGCGATGCCTCAGCTCGCTTCCGGTGGAGTCGTTCCCCGCCGTCGCGCAGCAGGAGAGCCATGCTGCGGGCCATAACACGCGCGTGCGATCCGTCAGGACTCGGAGGGCTCACCTCGGCCGCTTTCACGGGAGGGAGGGGGCGATGCAGTCCAGTTAGCGTGGGCCCTGTTGGCTTCGGGTTCGATCTTCATTACGGTGAATTGTGGGGGCGCAGCGCCCCATAATCAGCATGGGAACGTGGGATAAAATCTACGGTCCTCCAGACTCGTATTTTAATACTGCCAGCGGGGAGGGGAAGGGGGAGGGGGAAGGGGTGGCGAGAAGGAGTTAGTGCGTCCGACAGTGAAATTTCCCTTCTACTCACAAGTAAAATATCGTGATGGACAAACTTGGTGGCTGCAGATTAGCACTTGCATAGTTTAGATTTGTGTAGCTTTGTGGTCTTGACCGAGACAGTCAGCCGGGTGGATGAGCGCGGAGTTTGGGAATTTTAGTAATGTACCTGGACATAATTTTGCCCGTTTGACTGCTCTATGAGGCCGTTTGGCCAGGGTTCGCGTAGCGTTATGGGCGTCTGGTTGTTGAACATTCTTATAGGTTATGAGAAACTGGGATTTGTTCGCATTATTCTTTCCTAACATTATCCATGGGGGGATCTTGCTGAAGAAGGAAAATTCGTTATAGGCTCGGAATATATTACGTTTGATTGTATGAACTTGCGCATTTCATAAGGAATCAGCTGAGCACATCAGTTTTTTTTTTCCTTTACTTTTTCTGCTGCTCGTAAGATAAATGTGATTCCTCGTTTAGGAACTTGTTAAGAATGGGAGTTTGAAATGTGTAGACTAAAAATGCACATGATGACAGTTACATTGCGTTACATATTTACTATGTTGCAAATTGATGCAGTCGTTTGCAGGTACAGGCATTTTTCTCTTCTCTCCTTCTCATCTCTCATCTTCTCTCTCTATTTTTTTTCCTCTCTCTCTCTCTTCTCGATGATTCTCAATTCTACTCCTCTCTCTCGTTTCTCTGCGTCTCATATCTCTCTATCTTGCATCTATCTCGTTTGCTACTTTGCTCTCTCTCTCTCTCTCTCTCTCTCTCTCTCTCTCTCTCTCTCTCCTCTCTCTCTCTCTCTCTCTCTCTTCTTTTCTCTCTCTCTCTCTCTCTCTCTTTCTCTCTCTCTCTCTCTCTCTTTCTCTCTCTCTCTTTCTCTCTCGTTCTCTCCCCCCCCCTCTTTTTCTCTTTCGTTCTCTCCCTCCTCTCTCTCTCTTTCTCTCTTTCCCTCTCTCATATTCCCAGCTAGATTATAAGTCCAGTCCAATGCTCTCAATTGCCGATCTCACACTGCATTAACTTTTATTAGTGGAATCAAAAGGGAACCTCGATAGATTTACGAATTATAATTTTAGCGTCGAATTTCTATTAGGCTCACT
>NC_051422.1:18661258-18663758 GCF_015228065.2 Penaeus monodon
GGAGATTTCGTCACGCGGTTGGAAGGTGAGTATGATGGGTATATGAAGAATTTATATGAAGTCATCTTTGGTTTGGTTATGAGGGTACTATATCGATGGAGTTAGACGTGAAAGTACCTTAACAATATATAAACCTAGCAAATGTTTTATCTATAGCGTTGTTTTCTCTACCCCAAACCACCGGTTCGACTTGCAAAGGGGACTACTTCGGCATCTGGCAGTGTTTTTTGTTTATGTAATTGTCCCGAGGCGCTTGATCAGACATGATAAGATCCCCGGAAATGAATCCCTGGTCAGTATTTCCCACGAATCACGGCCTTATTTCCTGGCCTGTTGATAGTTTCAGTCGGGGTCATACTCGCCAAGGTGGATGACGGGGTGGGGTGCAAGGGGGTAGGTAGGGAGGGGGGTGAGGAAGAGGGTGAGGGTAGAAAGAGGGGAGGACTAAGGGAGGAAAAGGGTGGAGAGGGAAAGAGAAGGGGATGGAAGGGAAGAGGAAGGTAGAGAGGGAGGGTTAGGGGTCACGGAGGGAGAAGGTGGGATGGAGGAAAATGATGGGAAGAATAGAAGAGAACAGAAAGAGCAGAATAAGAGGGAAGAAGGAGGGCACAGGAAGGGGAAAAGTAGAAGAAAAGAGACGGTAGAAAATAGCGTTGAAAAAGAGGAGAGGAAGGACGGAAAGGAGGTACACAGAAGGAAAGCGCAGATGAAGGCTAGAGGAAAAAAGGAGAGGAGAAAAGTAGAGAAAAGGAAGGAAAGGAAGAAAGAAGAGAGAGAGAGTTGAGTAAATAGCGTGAGAATATTTTTCCATGGCGTTTAACAGCGTATCCACGGAGATATTTTCAATGATTCATGCAATGTTGCTGCCATGGCCTTGACTGTAGATTCCAGAACAGTTGTCTATCTGTGACTTAAGAGCATGAAATGATATGGACGCGGATGATATGTGTTTTAAGGACTTAGTCTGTGGAATCAAGCTTTTATTTAGTCTTGGCCAGTAACATTTTCTTTTTTTTATCTTCTCTTACTGTAAAATATAAACTATCAAGAACGAAGAACTGCACACACACACACACACACACACACACACACACACACACACACACACACACACACACACACACACACACACACACACACACGTTCGCGCATATATATATATATATATATATATATATATATATATATATATATATATATATATATATATATATATATATATATATATGACGAGAATCGATTGCCTTTCTCGGTCCTCCAACCTCCAAATTTCATTCAAAATTAACGAAAGAAAGAAAGAAATACAGACACGAAACAAGCGATCGATCGCACCCGTTCAACCCGCGACTCCTCGACTCGTCTTCCAACCGTCTCTTCTCATCGTCTCATTTAATCATCTCCTCTAATCGTCTCCTCTAATCGTCTCCCATGAACGCTGGTGTCTGCTGCCGTCGCCGATCGTTTCGCTCCTTCATGCGCGGTGCCAATTTGCCGTGGCACTTATACCTTGTTTGTTGGTTTAAACTTCTGACGGGCGAACAACCGCGCTCTGACAGTTCATTCCTCAAGCGGTTGTTCGAACAGTTCGGAACAGTTGGTGATCCATCCGCATTGCAAGTCTGAGTGGTGCCGTTGCAAGGTTTTGAAGGACGAGTGATTGCGACGATTTGCATACGTTGCATTTTGTATATGCAAGGTCGATATCGGTGATCAATTCTGAAAGCAGAATAAAAAAAAAAAAAGAAATGGATCAGTCTTTGTAGCGGATGATTTATGTGACTATTCGGAACATCATCAGCTGTATTGAGAGGCGATTCATCTTATTGAAATATGTTCTTCATGTATAACTCAAGGGTGAAGTTCTTACTGGGACATGGGTTGTCTTTTGCATTATCCATGTTTTAGCAATAATGAAATAAAAACGTACTAACTATATAAAAATGGGCTTTTTTTATACTTGAATCAGGTACTAATTTGTGGTATTCGTTACATTTCAGAAGTATATGTATGATATCATGAATAATACTTTTTTGTGCATTCCCTTGCGCAAAGATTAAAGAAAATGAAGAAAGATAAAAGGAAAATAAGAGGAAGAAAATTATAGAAGAAGAGACAAAGAAAAAGAAGAAAATTGAAGAAACAGAAGGAGAAGAGGAAGCAGAAGCAGAGAAAATAGAAACAGAAGAAATAGAAGAAGAAGAAAAAGAAGAAGTATTAGTAGCAGAAGAAGAAGAAGAAGAAAGAAGAAACAACTTCTTGCTGTCGAAAATGAAGTTTGCCTTCTCTTTAAGTCGTGAAATTGAATCTCAAACAAAGCGGGAATAGCACACCCGCGGACAAACAAATAATAAGCGTAATTAGCAATGAAGCACTTCTGTTAAGTGTTTATTAATGAGCCGCCTTCCTCCCCTTAAGACCCTGCATCACAAAAAACACACACACACACAGACGCTTCGGGAAGTGTGCCCACTCATGCATTTGCACATACGTATTGCAACAT
>NC_051422.1:18718758-18720718 GCF_015228065.2 Penaeus monodon
CTCTCCCTCCTCCTCTCCTGATGTTTTTTTTTTTCTTTCTTTCTCATTTCGTTCCTTTTTTATTTTCGATATATTTCCTCTTCTTTGTATATTCTCTCTCTCTCTCTCTCTCTCTCTCTCTCTCTCTCTCTCTCTCTCTTCCTCTTTTCTCACTTCTTTTTCTTATATTTTCTTAACTATCATATATACCATTCTTTCTTCCTTTTCTGCCATTTTCACCGTACTATTCTTTTTCCCCGTCTGTCACTTGCCTCTTCCACTCTTTCTTTTTTTCCGTTCTCTGCCCTCCTTTTCTCTCCTTCCTTTGCTCTTTCTTTCCTTTCCATCCCTCCCTTTCTATCCGCTCTCCCTTTTATCTTTCCGCTTCTCTTCCTTCCCTTCCCCCTTCCCGCTTTCCTTTCCTTTGCTCCGTTCCTCTTTCCCTTCTTTTCTTACTCTTTTCTCTTTCTTTTCCCTCTCTCCTTTCCCTCCTTCGCTCCATTTCTCCCTTCTTCCTCTCCTTTCTCCCTTCATTCCCCCCTCTCTCCACTTCTCTTCCTTCCTCTCCTTTCTCCCCTTCCTCCTTTCCTTTCCTCCCTCCTCCCATTCCCCCTTCCCTCCTTACCTCTCTTCCCTCATTCCCTCTCCTTCTTCCCTCCCTTCCCTCCCATCTTACGTCTCTCCTTCCCCTCCCTCCCTCCATGTAGAGGACGAAATAACTTCACCAAAATTACTCGACGATACTGTGAACCTTAGAACCTCCGCCATTACATAAAACTTAGAGATAACGAACTCCATATATCTCCAGTTTATTAGATTGTTGGATAATGGGTCATTTTCTCTCTCTTTTTTTTTTCTTTTCAGGTGTTTTTTTGAAAGATGTTCAGAAGCACACGAAGGTTCCCTCGAGGTGATTGAGGGAACCCATGTCATATCCGTCAGCGGTAAGATCAGCTGTAATCACACTTCTTATCGGTGTATTGATTCGGTGAACGGGAGGAAGTTTGTTGGTGAAGTGCGTGTTTGTTGGCCAAGCGAGTGTGTTTGGAGAAGAGTGTTTGACTGTGTGTGTGTGTGGTTTTGCTGGCTAAGGGAGTGTGTTTGACTGTGTTCCTTTGTTGATTATGGGAGTGTTTTCGATTCTATGTCTGTTTTCTTTTGTTGGTCAGGGGAATGTGCTTGATTTTGTGTATGTGTTTTTGTTGGTCAAGCGTATTAGACAGAGAATGTTTTTTTGTTTGCCAAGTAAGTGTGGCCAGGATGTATTTGACTCTGTACTGTGCGTGTTCTTTTGTTTGCTAAGCGAGTGAGTTTGATCCCTTTATTGGCCAAGGGAATGTGTTTGATTCTGTGTGTATGTTCTTTTGTTATCCGAGTGTGTGTGTTTGACAAAGAATGTGTTCTTTTGTTAGCTAAGGGAGTATGTCTTAGGTTTTTCTGACTGTGTAGGTGAATGTTCCTTTGTTAACCAAGGGAGTGTAAATTTGACGAAGTGTGTGCTCTTTCGTTGGCCAATTGTGTGTCTGATTCGGTCTGTTACTATTTACTGACCAAGGAAAAGCGTTTGATTTTCTTTGTGTTCTTTTGTAGGTCAAGTGAGTGTATTTGGGTGTGTTTGACTCATTGTATGAATGTTCTTTGTTAGTCAAATGAGTGTATTTTGATTCACCCGGCTATGTGCATGCGTATGCATACCCCTTTGTTTCTGCATGTGTCTTGTGTTTATATCGTTGTTTCCCGAATATAGACGAAGAATTTACCCATACCAGATTAAAACACAATAACACAGCACACAAACAAACGCAATACCCAACACCCACACACCTAATACCCATCTCCAAAGAACTAAAAGACAAAGCAAAAAGCAAGACCTGGGAAAAAACACCAAATAAAAGAGAGAAAGAGAATGGCTAAAAGGACATAACATTAATTAGGAAGAGGAGATACGGTTCCAGAGGCGAGAAAAGTAAAGGTGTTTAGG
>NC_051422.1:18723318-18726909 GCF_015228065.2 Penaeus monodon
TTTGGAATCATGTGGAGAAAATATATTTTTGAAAAATATGATTTCGATTTTTTAAATTATTATTATTATATATATCTTTTACATCCTTCACTCTTATCCCCGCGCCCCAAAAGACACGGAGATCCAACGCTTGATAGAGATATCACGTAGGACAATAAAGCAATAGACATAAATTAGACCTCGAGGAAATGTAATGTCTAGTCTAAGGGTCAAAATTATCGGCTTCATATGTCCAGCGTACTTTTCTCTCTCCCACTTCGACTATGATTATGGTCTCTTGGAAGGGGCGTGTGGGGGGAGGGGGAGAAGGGCGAGTAGGGGGGGGGGTAAGAGGCGGGATAGGACTTGTCAAAGGTTCTCTCCATCAGGGATCCCGAATACAGGTCATTACAGCCCCTTCAGGTATGCCATATCTCCCTCCATCCGCCTCCCTTGGTCTTCCTCCTTCACTGCCCCCTTGCAATCTTCTGATCTTCCTCCCTTGCCCTCTCCTTATATCCTATGTCTCAGCCCATAGGACCCCTCCCCCCCTTCCCCGTCTCCCCTCTTCTCATCTCTTAGTCCTCTAGTTTCTTCCCTCTTTACCACCTCCTCTTATCACATGTCCCTGGTTCCTTGCCCCAACCCCTTACCCCTCTTCTCGTCCTGTGTCCCAATCCCCTACTTCCTCAACCTTTTCTCCCTCGTCCCACGCCCGTCCCTAGGCACCCTGGCTTTCTCCCCCGTCCCCCTAGCCCTCGTCCCATGTCCCAGCCCCCTGAGCCTTTCCCTTCCTCCCTCCCCCTCTTACTATGTCCCCCCGGCCCCTGACCCATCCCCCGCCCCTCCTCCTCTTTTAGCTGCGTCTCAGCTGCCACTTGTCCTTCCCATTACGCCATTGCGATTACCTGAAGGTCCCCATGCCCAATCTGGTCATCCCGACGTTGCCTTTCCCAACCCTTACCAGCCCACCAGTCGGTGTACCTTTCCTCTTTCTATTCTCTTTTCGTTTTTTTTTTCTCTCTCTCTCCTTCTTTCTTCCTTTCCCCTTTCACCCTTCGTTCTTTCTTAGTCTCTCTACTTTACCCTTCTCCTTTCTTTTTCACTTTCATCGGTTTCGCCATCTTTTCTCCTCCTTCTTCCATCACTCTTGCCTCGCGCTGGTGCACACTACGCACACACACACACACACACACACACACACACACACACACACACACACACACACACACACACACACACACACACATCCCTCTTCCAGCATGGCGACCTCCCGGGCCATCGTAGTTTCCCTGCATTGAGGTCCTTCGTGATCCATTCACCCCGCCAACCCCACCAGGTCCCTCACGCTCCGAGTTATGGCCGTAGCAGGATCCAGTGTCATTACACACGTCCGTCGTTGGCGATACGTTATTGTGCTCCTTCGTGGAGGTCCTGCACGGGAGTCCTCGTCAGCTCCCTCGCCTGTCACGAACGCTGGGGATCCTAATGCGGTTGGATATGAAGAGGGGCAGTTTCCTTTGTCATTCGTCCCGATGTTCATCTTGGAACCGAGGACCTCCATTTCGAACCTAGAACTTCCATTAAGATCATTACGTTTCTCCAGTTTCTCTTGTAGTTTTTTTTAGCATTATTTATAACATTTATAATACCCTAGTTTAATTATCGATTGATAACAAAACACTCAGTGATGATGAAAATGTTCGTCAGAATGCCTGAGAGTAGAGTAATAAAAAAAGAGCAAATAAAACAACTTTCTATTTTGATTCCGGCTCCACATAACCCACCGAGAATGAATCCAACTTTAACTTTCTCGAAGCATAGACGAAATATGAAGCTCCGAATCAGCTGGCTTTTGAAGCGCGTCGCCTCTCCCAGTGCTGTTGGACGCGACCCTCAGGCGATCAACTCTGTATCAATTTCCTCTTTCTTTTCAATTAGCCATTGTCTTCTGTATTAATTGATATCCCTCCCTTTTTTCCCTGCAAGTTCATCCCATTCCACGCTTTCGAGATAATCTGTAGTAAAATTACTCTGCAAGGCTTTTCCTGTCTTTTATTTCCTAATACACTGATCCCCCACGTTCTCAATCATTCTCTTCATCTGTCCAAGTACAATTATCCAATTTTCCCCCCTAATCACCCTTCGTTCACATCTCTTTTCTATCTTCTCTATTCACCGTGTTCTCTTCTTGTTGTTGTGACCCTTCCCTTCATAGCAGAATATTTCTCGTGGTGCGCTGATTACTGCTGACCCTCTTCCTGGGGACTGATTAGGTTTTTCTCTCTTCTCTCCTGTCTCCTTCTCCTTCTTTCTTTTAGATTTTATCTTTATTTTATTTTCTCTGTGGCTTTGGATGTCTTTACTTGTTTTTTCTTGGTTTTATTTGTTTGATATTTGTTTATGTTTTTTTTCTTTCTGTTGTTCTGTTATTCTTTCACTTCCTTTCTGTCTATCCGACTGTTCTTTTGATTATCTGTGTTTCTCCTTTCTCTCTCCCTCTCTCTCTCTCTCCTTCACTTTCCTTCTCTCTCTCTCTCTCTCTCTCTCTCCTTCACTTTCTTCTCTCTCTCTCTCTCTCTCTTCTCTCTCTCTCTCTCTCTCTCTCTCTCTCTCTCTTCTCTCTCTCTCCTCTTCTCTCTCCTCTCTCTCTCTCCCTCTCTCTCCTCTCTCTCTCTCTCTCTCTCTTCTCTCTCTCTCTCTTTTCTCTTCTCTCTCTCTCTTATCTCTATCTATCTATCCATCCCTCTATCTATCTATTATCTATCTATTTTTCTATCTATCATCTATCTATCTATCTTAAGTTTATATAGTCTTCAACCGATCTATCTCGGTAATTCTTCTAAGTTTTATTTATGTATATATATATATATATATTATATATATAGATATTATATAATAATATATAATATATAATATATATATATATGTGTGTGTGTGTTGTGTGTGTGTGTGTGTGTGTGTGGTGTGTGTGGTGGTGTTTTGTGTGTGTGTTTTGTGGTGTGTGTGTGTGTGTTTGTGTATGTGCATGTGGTGTGTGTGTACATATGCACAAAATACACAGTGTATATAAGTAGTTAGAATTACTCTGAGTCGCCATTTCCTTCGAAATACAGAGCTTCGCATCTCCTGCAACACCCCCGCCCAGCAACGTTACCCGCTATTATGACATTAACAATTTAACATTTTACAATTTTGTCATTTAAAGAGTAGTCCGTTAAACGACCTTTTTATTTCTTACTTCATCTCGTTACACAGAATGCGCCATTAATAGCAAGGGTTCGGGGAATTATTGGCCAGTATATTGTTAATTTTTCACGCTGAATCTTTCGGTTTCATCCAATTACATTGCGGTTATTACTCCTTCATTACACCCCGGGTTCCGTATTATTTTCCTCGCTCACGCACTAATTTTGGGAAGTCTTTTTCATCTGTTTCTTTTTTTCTGTGTTTTTTTTTTCCCCTCTTCTCTTCTTCTTCTTTTCTCTCCTCTTGTTCTTTCTCTTTCTCTTTCTCTTATTTTTTTCTCTTTTTCTTTCTCTCTCTCTCTCCTTCTCTTCTTTCTCTTTCTTTCTTTCTCTTTCCCCCCCCCCCCTCTTTTTTTTTTTTTTT
>NC_051422.1:18739509-18747009 GCF_015228065.2 Penaeus monodon
TAATAGTACCACCAACAGCAGCGATAATATCAGCGGTGGCAGTACTCACAGTAATAGCAACAATGACAATAGCAATATCGCAATTGCACTTCCACCCTCTTCCCCTTTTTAAGCAATTCTCAGAAACGCCAAACTCACCAAGAACAATCTATTCCGGGGTAGAAAGGGAAGGAAGGTAAAAAAAAAAAAAAAAAAAAAAAAAAGCAAAAGGCAGTCTATGAATGACCCTTACCCCCCCTCCCTTCACCCCCTCCCCATGACCCCCCTCCCATCTCCCTTCTCCCCCCTTATTCCACCCCTTACTCCTCCCACCATCTCATCTATGACCCCCTACTCCCCCCACCAATCCCCTCCCTCTCCCTACCTACCCCTACCCTCACCTACTAGTCCATCTATGATTCCCCCTCCTTCACCATCCCCCCATCTGTTCCATCCCTCCCCCACTATCCCCAACCTCCCCCACCCCACCTGTTCCTACCCTCCCCCACTAACCCCATCCCTCCGCACCCTCACTCCACCTAGCCCTACCCTCACTTCACCCCACCCTCACTCCACCCCAGCCCTACCCTCCCCCACAAACCCCTACCCTCACTCCACCCCACTCTGCCTTCCCCCCCACCCCACCCACCCCCCACCCCTACTATAAAAGCCCTGCGGCGAGAAAGGGTTGTAAGCAAAAGTCGAGGTGTAATAAACCCCATACGTGTTCGTTCTAGCTCTTGGGACACAGGAATGGTTCGCTGGCGGTTCGTCAAAGTTCGGCGCTTCAGGAGTTCGAGGCTTCGGGGGCTCTGGGAGGAAATAATTGTATCTGCTTTGTGGTATTGTCTGTATCTCTCTCTCTCTCTCTCTCTCTCTCTCTCTCTCTCTCTCTCTCTCTCTCTCTCTCTCTCTCTCTCTCTCTCTCTCTCTCTATCAATTTTTATTTTTTTATATATGGGGTCAGGTAGGTTTAGTGGAAAAAGAAAGTGAAGGTGAAAAGAAAGATTAAGGTAATTAGCAACAAAATAACCCCCCTAAAAAAATCGTATAAAGCAAAATTTTAAAATACTACTACTACTACTACTGCTACTAATGATAATAATAATGATAATAATCTACATTAAATCACACTTACCATTTCACCATCAATTTTAATTTCTTCACCTTTCTACTCCCCCCTCAAAATTTCCCCCTCCCCTCCCCCACCACCGCTACCAAACAAAGCAAAAAAATGTAAAAGACTCATTACACAGGAACGACTCAACGACATATTTCCTCGTTTACCAACAGATGGTTTCGAAGTGGCTCGTCGTGCGGCCTAAGCTTTCCTCAAGGCTAATCCTAAGAACAGATAGGTTTATGCCGTGCGTGAGGGCATTTACTATCCATATTTTTCTTAGGAGGCTAAATGTTTTCTTTGTTTCGTGCAAATGTCTTTCCTGGATGTATTTATAGGTGCTCTCGCTTCATTATTTACTCAAGAACAGTGTATTTAGTTGTCCAGATATTTTAAACCGCAATTTTTTCGTAAATGCGGTGGAACAGTGGACGGTAAAACTCCCTTTTTTCTCTCTTTCTTCCTTTTTTTCCCTTCCTTTCACTTTATTCTTTTTCTTTCTACTTTTCTTTCCGTCTCTGTTAATTTTGTCTTTGCTCTACCTATTCTGATCAAAGAAAATTAAATAGAAAGGAACAGTAATGATAATATTGATAACTATATACATATATTTTTTTCATTATTTTCATCACTATTACTTTACTTCTATAATATTGTTATCATTGTTATCAACACCATCATCATTATCATTATTATCATCGTTAGTTTTTGTATTGTTATTGCTATGGTTATAATTATTATTCAATAATAATGATAATGATAATGATAATAATAATAATAATAATAATAATAATAATAATAATAATAATAATAACAATAATAATAATAATTATTATTATTATTATTATTATTATTATTATCATTATTATAATAATAATAATAATAATAATAATAATAATAATTATTATTATTATTATTATCATTATTATCATCATCATTATTATCATCATATTTATTATTGTTATTGTTATTGTCGGTGTAATTATTATAATGACTTTTATTATTGTTATTTTTTTATTATATTATCATCATCATCATTATTATTATTATTAATAATGTTATTATTATTATTATTATTATTATTATTATTATTATTATTATTATTATTATTATTATTATTATTATTATTATTATTATTGTTATTATTATTATTATTACCATTATAATCATTATAATCATTATTATCATTATTATTTTTATGTTTATTATCACTGTCATTATCATTATCATAATAAGGATAAAGACAGTGATTATGTTAATGATAATGGTAATGATGATAATGATCATAATAACAAGAATTATAATAATAATGATGATGATAATAATAAAAAATATAATAAGAAAATAATAATAACAATAATAATAATAATAATAATAATAATAATAATAATAATAATAATAATAATAATAATAATAATAATAATAATAATTGTAATAACTGATCGCATTATTATCTTTTATTATTATTATTATTGTTATCATTATTATTAGTAGTAGTTTTTATTACTTTTATTGTTGTAATAATAATAACAAAACAAGAACAACAATAACGATAATAACAGTAATAATAATAATAATAATAATAATAATAATAATAATAATAATAATAATAATAATAATAATAATAATAAATAGATAACAACAACAATGATAATGATGATAACAATGATAACAATAATGATTGTAATAATGAGAGTGATAATAAAATTAATAATAATAGTATTGATAATGATAGTAATAGTGTTGATAGTGATACTAGTAATAATGATCATAGAAGTAATAATAACAATAATAGCAAATAAAAGCAATCACAATGATAATAATAATAATGATAATAATGATAATAACAATAATGATAATGATAATAACAATAATAATAATAGAAATAATGATAATAATAATAATAATGATAATGATAATGATCATAATCATAATGGTAGTAATAATGATAATGTCAATAATAATGACAATAATAATAATAATAATAATAATTATTATTATTATTATCATTATTATTATTATTATTATTATTATTATTATTATTATCATTATTATTATTATATAATCATCATCATCACTATCACCATCATCATCACCATCACCATCACCATCACCATCACCATCACCATCACCATCACCATCACCAACACCATCACCATCACCATCACCAACACCATCACTATCACCATCATCATTATCATAGTAATAATAAGAATTATTAATAATGAGAATAATAATAATAATAATATGATAATGACGGTAATGAAAATCACAAGATAATGATTCTCATGATCTGTGAAATAATAAATCTAACGGAAAAATCACCAAGAAAGAAATTATTCGGTGAATCAGTAATCAAGCGAGATATAAATTAAATTGTCAATAAGAGAATATTAACAGATTTGCAATTTATAACAGTTTGCATGCATAAAGCATTGAATATATTATGTTACGGACGAAATGAATGGTCTTAAATATGCAGTGGTTAATGTGTTAGTTAATTAAAGCATTAATTATCCAGGTGATAGATGAAGGGAATAAGTAACTGCATGAAAGCGTGCATGTATTGTATTCCTGTATTCGTAAATATAAGCATCTTCCCCCATCTTTCTCTGTGAATTTATTTGTTTTCATCCCTCTCGCTCAATCTCTCTCTCTCTCTCTCTCTCTCTCTCTCTCTCTCTCTCTCTCTCTCTCTCTCTCTCTCTCTCTCTCTCTCTCTCTCTCTCTCTCGCTCTGCAATTCTTTTTATCTAATACACACACACACACACACACACACACACACACACACACACACACACACAGACCTCCCCCCCCCCTCTCCACACAGACACGCACGCACGCACGCACGCACACACACACACACAGACCTCCCCCCCCCCTCTCCACACAGACACGCACGCACGCACGCACACAGCCCCCCCCCCTCTCCAGACATACACACACAGGGGACCGTAAAATCGCAAGAATTCATCAAGTGTTCCCTCACGCCCAGCGAAGTATATGTATGTGTCAGACAATAAGTGTTCCGTCAAGCTTTAATCCGAGCGTCATGCGAAACTTACATTCATTTGCTATACAGGTCCGCTCTCGAGGACGATAAATCTCCCATAAATCTCCACGCGGGGGGTGATTAATGAGATGATAACAACGAGTATTATACATTAAGAGGCTGGTTGGAACCGACGGTGTTACAGGGACGACCAAGTTCCGATTTAAAGTGGCCCCTTCGTCATGCTTCGCCCCGGGCTGTGGTTGTTATTCCTGTTATTTGTTGTGGTTGTTGTGGTTGTTGTTTGGATTATCTCTCTGTCTCTCTCCTCTTCTTTTTTCTCTTCTCTGCATTACTCTCTCTCTCTCTCTCTCTCTCTCTCTCTCTCTCTCTCTCTCTCTCTCTCTCTCTCTCTCTCTCTCCCTTACTTTATCTTATTCTATCTTATTTTTAACGCAAGCCAGTGACGTTCAAAAAATCCCAGAGGTGGCGCCGTCCATCTTCTTAAATCAGGCGAATTCCCGATTAATCTCTGCGAGGCGCGATAAATCCCCGGGAGACAGTAATAAGACGCGGATATCCCTCAGCACACCTTCACACTATCTCCCTCGGCAGCATCGTGGCAGCATGAAATATCGGGGCAGATGGTCGCTGCATCAGGACCCACCGCCGACCTCGAACTACCATCTCTTACTGTACAACACGAAGCGTAACCAAATTATTAAGAATCTTTTTCCCTACATTACCATTTGTCCTGTCAGCGAAGAATGGGCTATGGGAAGGTACAGAGAGAGAGAGAGAGAGAGAGAGAGAGAGAGAGAGAGAGAGAGAGAGAGAGAGAGAGAGAGAGAGAGAGAGAGAGAGGCAGGCAGACAGACAGACAGACAGACAGACAGACAGACAAGCAAACTGAGGCAGGCACACACACAAACACACACACACACACACACACACACACACACACGCGCGCGCGCGCGCACATAGAGAGAGAGAAAGAGAGAGAGAGAGAGAGAGAGAGAGAGAGAGAGAGAGAGAGAGAGAGAGAGAGAGAGAGAGAGAGAGAATTTAAATGATTGAGACCCACCCCTAACGACGGCCACAGAGCACCATTTGGACGTGGTTACTTATGATAGGTACAGGTCTCCATGCATTTGTTACTGGCGGTCGGTGTATCACAAAACATTTTTCTCGGCGTGCACTTGACTTATGTGAGGACATGTAAATGAATGTATCGTGTTTGGAGGTGACCGTATCTTTGTTCTCTCTCTCTCTCTCTCTCTCTCTCTCTCTCTCTCTCTCTCTCTCTCTCTCTCTCTCTCTCTCTCTCTCTCTCTCTTTCTCTCTCTCTCTGTCTCTCTGTTTCTGTGTCTGTCCCTGTCTCTGTCTTCGTCTCACTTTCTGTCTGTCTGTTTGTTTTTCTCTGTCTCTGTCTCGGTTTGTTTGTTTGTCTGTCTGTCTGTCTGTCTGCTCCCCCTCTCTCTCGTCCTTTGTCTGTGCCTCTTTCTTTCACTTTTTTTTCTCTTTATAATCATCATCTTATTTCATCTACATCGTATTTCTCATTCATAACACAGACATTAAAATCGTACTCTAATAATTCTGAATAGCAATGGAATATATGTTTTTATACATTTTTTTCCCCTCTCGCGTGTGAATGCAATCCTCAGACGTATGGAGACAGAGAAAATTATTGTTGCTATTATCTTCCCGTGCTCCCCTTACCACAGTCATCATCAATTTTGTCTTCACCTTCCACTACCATTATCCTTTTTCTTATCTCTTTATCTCCCATTCCTCCTTATCTCTCATCCTCCATCTTCTCTCTCCGTCGCCACGCCACTCCTATTCCTCCCTCCTCCTATCCTCCTGCTCTTCTTTTCCTCCCGCTGTCCCATCTTCCTTCATTTGCTCCTACTTCTCCTCCTTCCTCCCCCCCCCCCATTCACATTTCATCCACCCTCCTCCTCTCACCCCCCCCCCCATCAGGCCCCCAACCTCCCACCACCACCCACCAACTCCCCCTTTCTAACACCTTGATTATTTGTTGACCTTCTCATACGCCAAGAAACACCATCGTAACTCTGTGACTTGGCAGTGTTCCTGTAGCGCAAATCATTCCCACAATAGCTACAAGGGATTACCCTGGAAGACACATTGGAAGGTTGAAAGCAGGGGAATAAACGATAGCAATCGCTAAACGCTGGGAGAAAAAGGCGGGCGATGCGGCAGAGTTAGATCCCATTCACAAGAGTGCCGGGCTACAGAAACTTCGGATTAAGGGGGTTTAGATCCGACTGAAATGTGGATTGTAGTGTTGATATTTTTGTCGGATGTTGAAACGTCTTGCGAGAGAGTGAAATGGAGGAAATGGAGAGAGAGGGAGAGAGAGAGAGAGAGAGAGAGAGAGAGAGAGAGAGAGAGAGAGAGAGAGAGAGAGAGAGAGAGAGAGAGAGAGAGAGAGAACAAAGACGCTTAAAAAAAATGATAATTAGAAAAGGAAAGTAAAAGAAAATAAATACGAGCAAAAACGAAAGAGAAAAGGGGGGCATTTTCGAATTTCAAAGAAAGAAAAAAAGTAAACAGAAAAAGGGGGAGAAAGAAAAAAAAATCCCCCTCAGTTATGTTGGAACACCAATTTTCGTGGGAAAGTGGCGTTGATAAGTATGACAGATTGTGGCACTTACGGAATGGATTATTAATTTCCATGGCGTTTAAGTGGGTGTTTCACGTGTCTTGCTTTACCTCAAGATGGGATTTAATTGATATCGTCTGTAAACACGCTCGAAACACGATCTCCTTCATCGTGTGACTTGTGCTATTTTTTCTTTTTTTCTTGTTTTTCTTTTTTTCTTTCTTTTTGTTTTTCTCTTTTTTTATGTTGGCCTTTTTCTCTTTCTCGTTTTCCACCTCTCTTCTCTTTTCTCTTTTTTTCTATTTTTTTTCTTTTTCTCTTTTTGTCTCTTCCTTTTTCTCTTTCTCTTTTTCTATTCCTATCTTTTTACCTTTTTTTTCTATTTCTCATTTTTTAAAATCTCCTTTCTCTCTTTCTTTTTCTATCCCCCCCCCTCTCTATCTCTCTCTCTCTCTCTCTCTCTCTCTCTCTCTCTCTCTCTCTCTCTCTCTCTCTCTCTCTCTCTCTCTCTCTCTCTCTCTCTCTCTCTCTCTCTGGATTTACTTTGTTTGGGAAGCTGCGCGAGATAACGAGAGCTCGGAAGAATGTCAAGTTTATTCTTGCAAAATAGGGCCGCTGGCAACTCTAGTCGATGAGCTTAAAAAAAAGAAAAAGAAGAGAGAGAGAGAGAAAAAGAAAAAAACAATTCCGGGAATCACAGTTAATTAAAGACTACAGTAGTCAGTAGTAGGAGCTAATTGAAGAACTTTCCGGGTACCGATTTAGATTAAGAAAA
>NC_051422.1:18752009-18757009 GCF_015228065.2 Penaeus monodon
GTGTGAGGCGTGGCTGTAGTGGGTACCAAGATACCGTAGTGTTTTTGGTATGAGTTGGTAAGGGAGGGGAGGGGAGTACCACTACCAGCGGAGGACCAGCGTGCGGGGAGCCTGCGCAACCCTCCACCAACGAGGGGGCTTCGAGGACCCTTCCAAAAATCCCACAGAAATCCTAACGGCAATGAGTCCATTTGAATCCATTTCCGAGCGACACAAAGATGGCACTGTGTTTTCTTTGTAAAGTTGGTGCCTTGACACAGCCGACACAGGGGCGCGACTCGCCCAGCCCAGAATTCAAATTGTTGCACTAAACCTGCGTAATTGGGGCGGGTCTTGTCGCTCCAGCCCGGCATACGGCTCGGCTCAAATGAGGTGGGCAAAGCGACCCCAAGAACGGAGCCGACAGCCACACAGACCACATGCGGCCTCGTCCACGAACAGACCCCTGTAGCCGCCCAACCGCCCACACACCTGACCCCCGCCCACGCCCAGACTTGGTCGACCATGTGTGGGGTTGGGTCTGCGCAGCCCACACACACACACCGCCGCTCCCAAGCGCTGCCACCGCCGCTGCCGCCGCCACCACCACCACACTCCGCCGTCCCTGCCACCACCTAGCACCTCTTCCATCGTTATTTCCCAGGACACCTGCAGCCTTTTTTGTCCCGCCAGAGCCACTCTATCACCGGCAGGAGTCCGTCTCCCTCGAGTAGTCGGGAGTTTCACCCTTGCCATCGCAAAAAGTCCGATTCAAAAAAAGAAATCAGCTGACCGTCACCTCCCGCCCCGACGCCCGTTCTGTCCCCTCAAAATGGTAAATAACTTTTTCCCCCTAATTTTGCTTTCACTGTCCCAGTACAGATTTTGTTTTTTCCTGTACTTGTTCCTTGGGCTACGTATGTGCCGGTAATGTCTTTATTCTCCAAATGTGATTTCCCTCTTGTTGCTGTTGCATCTTATTTAAATGGTGTATCTAAAATCCTTTTTTTTCATTTAGTTTTTGCGAAGGTGGCTTCTGCAATTTTTTCTGAAAGCCATCTGAAATTCCTTTCATCCCTTGTATTTTTTCACTTATGCCCATATTTTTTTCTCGCATGAATATATTGCTCGTGGCCTCCCCTCAAAATTCCAGTACTTTCATTATTTTGACTCAGCTAACAACCAGTATTATTCAAATCAGATAGTATGGTTCGTTAAAAACATTAATTTTCCCTCTCCCATATGCAGCAGAGGGAAGTGGAAGGACCATATCTTCGCTTACGTGCAATTATATTTTGTTCCTATCGACAGCCATTCCCTCTGAGCTGCCATTATTTTTACCCAATATCACATATACATCTGCTCTATGCAACCCTTTGCCTTGCATGTGTTGTCCCTTGTAATATCTCCAAGTAGATGTTGTGTGAAGAGAAATATCGTTTGAAGTATTTTGTTTAATTATAAATGTATACACACAGTCCCATGCGTTACTCATCTGTGGTGTGCCAGCCCCGCTACGGCTCAGTCGAGTGTTTTCCTATTTTTTCAGGCCGTAAACCGTCTCCATATTTTTTCTTTGTTGCATGTCCGTCGAGTACATAACCTAACTGGAAAGTGTGATTTTTTATTCTAAAATCCATCGTCTGTGAGGTAGAGAAAAAATTGTGTTAAGAGAATTGTTGTTGGTGCGAGTGAGCTGGTCGCGGCAAAGATGGCGTTATGTAGGCGGTGTCTCGGCCGGGAGCCAAAATGGCGAGGCGCGGAGCGATGTCCTGTTGCCGCGCTCAGCCTTTTTTCCGTTTTTCTTTGTCTACCGTCGGTTATTTTCTCTCGCAAAAATTACCATCGTCGAGCTAATACATTCAGTTTTGATACTTTGAAGGGTTTGCTTGGGTTAGAGTCCTGTTATAAGCGGGGAATTTGTAAATGTGAGTGAATCTACAGTGTTATCAGAGCGGGAAGCTGTGCGCGGCACCTTTATTTATTTTTTATTACCAACTCTGGGTGCTTAAACACCTTTATCTTTGAAAGTAGGACGTGCAGAATTATTCACTTGAGTAAATTTAATTAAACGTTAGTATTAAACACCGTTAGACCGATATTTAACCCTAGGAAATAACGTTTCTACCCACGGTCGGGGTGCCATAAATACATCCATAATGCACGAATCAAACAAGAATGCTCGGAACGCAGTGCCATGCGAGAGAAGTACAGCGAAAATACAAATGAAAAATAAGCGAGGCTGTGCGAGCGGAGTGCGTGGGTCCCGCCGACCGCAGACCGAGCACTCTGGTCTCCGCTGCTAACGGTGCGTAGGGTGCAGAGAGATGCTGCCCCGATGTCTTAGGAATTTCGGTTTCTATTGCTCTCTCCTCCTCTCCCTCTTTCGTGAAGGAAGGAGGGAGATGAGGGGTGGTCAGTGAGGGAGCTAAGGGAGGGTGGAGAGGGAGAAGTGTGATGAAAAGATAATAGGGAAGGAAGCGCGATGTGTAGGTACGGCGAAGAGGAGGAGAAAAGGGTAAGAAAAGGGTATAGCAAAGGTCAGAAACAAAAGATTTAATAAGCTAGGAGAGAGCACACGAAAGACTAAGGGTAGAAAAGCTAGGACCGGGTTTCGCCGATTTGTTAACTCCAAGTATAATGGTTCATACGAGTGCCTAAGTCGGGCGTCGGCGGAGTCCCAACTGCGCTGACGGTCGGAAATATTTGCGACGGCCTCCGACGCTCACACTACGACGCGAGTTGGCGAGAGAGAGAAAAAAAAAAACTCTATTGTTTAATTCCTAACTTCGGAGATCGAAGGCAAAAGAGAGAGAGAGACAAAGAAAGAAGGAAGATCAAAGTGCGAGGTCACAGAAAGAGAAAAGAAGGAGAGAGAGAGAATAACGGCAGGAGGCGATATAGGATCCACAGAACGAATCAAACACATCGGTAGAGTTTGTGTTGATGTGTAGTCCGCCTGATGTATCCGTGTTTTGACGGAGCTGTGCTAGTGTTGTTGTTCCTTAAAGAGGGAATGCCTATAATGTCCCTCTTCCGCTGAGTCGTTGCCTAGGAATCTACGTAGCAGTCTTAAGATATTTAGTGAGAAAGTCCGTGGAAGAGAGAGCAGAAGGAAGGCGATTTGTCAGGTGGGCAATATACTGATGTTTTGTTAGGGTCAGAGGGAAGGGTAGGAGGGAAATATCTGCGATGTCTGTGGTCTCTCCCGTCTGCTCTTCTGCTCTTACGCAGGAAACTCGGCTCCTGCCTTCCTGCCTCCTACGACCTGGATGGATATTAGATATTTATAGATATTTACAGTGCATATATTTGCTCAAAACAGGAAAGGACAATAATAATATAGGCTTTATGATACCATTTTTCTTCGATGTGTAATTATTATCATTATTATTATTAACATAATTGATTATGGAGAATCTCAAGGTCCCGTCATATAACTGACACCATGCATGTAATTCCAGTATGATAGCTTGGTCGTTCAATATTGAATTATCTATTAATTGGAGAAAATTGCTATTTGTACCCAATTTAGCCCGTGGCTTGTCTGCCACACAACTAAAAGGTTAACGTGCCCCAGCATATATGTTCCTGCATTATTCAACTTTATTGACTCCCGTCTCGATCTGAGCCTCGGAAATTGAGCCCATTATTTACTTACCCCCGAGAACTTTCTTCCCGGCAAGTCTCCGCCTCTCCTTTCCCCTTTTTCTCAAATTATTTCTTGTAATCAGCTTTCTTAATGCTACAACGAACCCACCGCATTCGCCTGAGTTTTACGATGTCCAAGCCAGATCTATGAATAGGGTGGTTATTTAGCCGTTGGGAGTTCCGGGTGGCAAAAAGCCTATGATTCTAGCTATCTCTGCGTGTTGAAGAATCGTACAAACATACAGACACAACATACAAAGTTACTGTTTTTTTTCTAACTTTGTCATCATTACAAAGGAGATGTTTGTCACAAGTCTTTTCCTCTTTTTGGTGGGCTTCCAAACCTTCTGAAAAAAGTATAATCTTTGATTTACCGTTTTTTTCCGCGGAATTGAAGAAAATACATATCATTTTCATTGCTTTCCAATCCTGGAATCGGGAGGTTTTATGAACCCGGGGCCATTATTCTTGTAAATTGCTGTACCACATACCAAAATGATGGTATCGTTCTTCACCAACAGAAAATTGACTTTGGTAAAGAAATAACATTACTGTAGTTTCTCCCGAATCTCCGGACTGTAATGCGGCGATATTTTTAGCCTATCCCATAAAAAGTTTTCTCCTTCATTGTAGCTTTAAACGGTTCGCACAAAATGTAGGATTATTGCCACTATTCCATTTCAAAATCCCCGAACTTTTTTGCATATAAAACCGAAAAAGTATTGAAAGAAAATATAACTGACTCATCAATATCTCAGGAGAATCGATCGGTTTGCCAGAGAGAAAAAAAAAGGGGAAAGGAGGAAAATGGGGGGAAAATGGGAGAGGGAAAAAGGAATATTACCCCTCTCAAAACGGCTATTCCGGATGCCTACTATGACAGACACAAGCTCTCGAGATCGCATCCTAGGAACTAGCATACAGACGGTGCAGTATCAGCCTATGGAAGGAGGGGGGAGGGTTATGGGGGGGAAGGGGGCTAGAGAGGTAAGATAGGGAGGGAGGGTGAGAGAGGTGGGGTAGTAAGGGAGGGAGAGAAGAGGGATAGGGAGGGAGGGTGAGGGAAGCAGGATAGGGAGAGTGAGAGAGGTAGGATAGGAGGGAGGAAGGGGGAGGGAGGTGAAGCGGGTGGGAGGGCGAAGGAGGTGGGACGGGAGGGGCGGGAGGGAGGAAGAGTGAGGGAGGTGGGATGGGAGGGAGGGTGAGAGCAGTAGGATAGGGAGGGAGGACGGGTGAGAGAGGCGGGAAGGGAGAGAGGGAGATAGGGAGGGAGGGTGATGGTGGTAGGACGCGAGGGAGAGAGGGTGCGGGAGGTAGTATAGGGAGGGAGGAAGGGTAAAGGAGGTGATAGGGGAGAGAGGGAGGGAGGG
>NC_051422.1:18769509-18774509 GCF_015228065.2 Penaeus monodon
TTATTCCTCACTTCGTGGTGTCTGCTTGCTTTTTTTTCGGGAGGAGGGAATCCTTTTCTCTACCTCTGTTCGTTATTATCTGAATCTTTTAATCTATCTTTTACTTTCTCTTTTTTCTTCTTTCTTTTTTTCTTCTTCTTTTTCTTTTTCTTCTTCTTCTTCTTCTTCTTCTTCTTCTTCTTCTTCGCCTACTCCTCCTCCTCCTCCTCCTCTTCCTGCTCCTCCTCCACCTCCTTCTCCTTCTCCTCCTCCTCCTCCTCCTCCTCCTCCTCCTCCTCCTCCTCCTCCTCCTCCTCCTCCTCCTCCTCCTCCTCCTCCTCCTCCTCCTCCTCTTCTTCTCCTCTTCCCTCTTCCCCTTTTACTCCTCCGCCTCCTCTTCTTCGTCTTCTAAATGTGTCACCTTTATAGCGTCGTCTTCGATAACGTTTGGAGAAGTTCACTTTACAGGACGAGGAAACTCGCCCCCTTAAACTCGAAGACACTGAGAGTCCCAGGCCCCAGACCTAAGACCCCAGACCCTAAAATCCCAACTGTAAGACTCCAGAATACTCCCCGACCTGATAACCCACACCTATGACCCGTAAGCAAAGCACTCGATTCAAAAGACCCATATCCTAAGACCCACACCTAAGACCCCTACTCTAGGACCCCAAATCCCCCAAAAAAACACCAATCATCTTAATCAACCTCCCCCTTCCTCCTCCTTTTCCTCCTCTTCCTCCTCCTCCTTCTCCCCCTCCTCCTCCTCCTCCTCCTACCATGCCTCCTCCCGCGCCTCCTTCGGGTACGTCTGCCAGTCGAAAGTAAATGGTTTACCCAAGCTCTCCGAAGGCCTCTAATCTGAATTCATGTACCACACTTAAGCAGCAGCTCGCGTCCTTTGAGTGTGTGTTTAATGAAAATGCCTTGTCAGACGACGGTGTATGTTATTCCGTCATCCGTGCCCTGTTTTCTGTCTGTCTGTCTGCCTGTCTGTCTCCCTCTGTCTCTGTCTCTCTCTCTCTCCTCTCTCTCTCTCTCTCTCTCTCTCTCTCTCTCTCTCTCTCTCTCTCTCTCTCTCTCTCTCTCTCTCTCTCTCTCTCTCTCTCTCTCTCTCTCTCTATTTCTATATTTATAAATCTACCTCTCTATCTGTCTATTTGTCTATTTCTATCTCTTTATCTCTACCTCTCTCTCCATCTATTTACCTATCTATCTGTCTATTTACCTGTCTCTTTGTCTGTCTCTCTCGCTCTCTTTATTTATTAATTTTTACTTTATCGTTATTTATTTACTTATTTATTCCTTTATTTTTCGCATTCGTTTCATCATACACGAAAATTTTACAACGTGTGGGTGTGTATATATATCAACTTGAAGAGATATTAAACGTAAATCTTTATAACGTCAAGGAGTTTTGACTCCTCGCGAGGCATTATGGACAGAGGGATTACGTAAGGTGCGGACTCGTAGTTATTTTTAGGGCCAGAAGTTAATGTTTATGAAGATCATTGAATTTAAGCACATGCTTAGATATCGTGAATTTAGCGGCGGCGTGTTGCAGGAGAGGAAGAGGACGAGGAGAAGAAGAAGGGAAGAGACAAGGCTGGAGAATGATGGCATTGGCAGAGAATGGAGAAGAGGGGGAGGCGCGAGGGGAAAGGAGGAGGGGGCACCAAAGAGGAATAACGGAAAGGGAAAATAGATTGCACGAGGAATGCCCAGATGAAGGGGAATACAGAGAGAGAGAGAGAGAGAGAGAGAGAGAGAGAGAGAGAGAGAGAGAGAGAGAGAGAGAGAGAGAGAGAGAGAGAGAGAGAGAGAGAGAGAGAGAGAGGAAGAGAGAGAATGGGTGGTTGCAGTTAATTCACGCTAGAATAGTTTAGATTATGCTAGGGTAAACAAGACAGGTTTATGGTAGAACCGTCTGGATTAGGCCAGGACTTGTGGGGGTTATTCCAAGGTGCAGCAACAGCGGCCGGGATAATATTAGGATCAGGCGGGATAACTTAGGATAGAAGATGCCGCCCTCTGTTATGTAAAGTGATATTAACATGGCATTACGGCGGGCAAGGCAGCTCGCTTAATTCGTCCGAGAGAGATAAGGGAGAACTCTTAAAAACGAGTGAAATGTTAATTTCATCGGCGTGAAAATTGGATCTTAATGATTAGATATTCAACATTGCCTTAAAAGTGAGCGTTCATTTCGAGTTTAGCGCAATGATGAAGCGTTAATCACGGGGCTATACTCGATAAAACGAATTCTCTCTCGGCCAAAGAAAGAAGAGGGCAAAGAAGTGTTCTGACTGCAGTCCCAAGCTGAAAACTAACCTTATGAATAATTTTGCAATGGAGATGCTGCTTCGGTGTTTGAGCTTGTGGGCGGAAAGTTTGCCCGGGGAGGAGCCTCGACTGCCAAGAACGGTTCCCTCGCGTTGGAATTAAGATTTACACGTAATTTGATGTTCTTAACGTGCATCGAACTGTGGCGATTTAAGGCACCATCGGAGAATCACTGCATTCATATATCTTCATTAATATATTCATATGCAGAGAAAGCATAGATCTGTTCACATTGAATAGTCATGTTGTGTCACCACATAAAAAAACATATATATATGTATCATTTATAAAAAAAAAAAAAAAAAAACAGAAAAGAAAAAAACGCCTCCAATATAGCATCTTAACAACACGATCAAATTTATGAATATATACCACAGCTGATTATCTCTAATCTACATTTCCCCGTATGTAACGTCTCATTATCATAGATTATTATCGTTCCTTGTACCAGTATGGTCGTAGACGTCGTTTTGATACCCGTGTCGTTGTGAATGTCAGTGTATTCGCGTCTTCATGGTTGTACATTGCGTAGAAAATGTCCTTGTAGTTAGGAGGCTGAGGATGAACGGCTGGCTGAAGGGTGTCCCCAGCGCCGTCCATGTGTCGTTTCTGGCTATCGCTGGCTGCTTGGGAGTCTTTTCTTTCCCCCTCAGTTTGCTTGTTTATTTATTGTGATTATTGTTGTTATTGTTATTGTTATTATTATTATTATTATTATTATTATTATTATTATTAGTTATTATTATTATTATTATTATTATTATTATTACTACTACTACTACTACTACTATTACTATTATTATTACTACTACTGCTACTACTATTATTATTATTATTATTATTATTATTATTATTATTATTATTATTATTATTATTATTATTATTATCATTATTATTATCATTTGGTAAGTTTTCGCTCTCGAGGGTTCTGTTTTTGTGTGCACTTTGTATGAATATATATTTTTTTCTCATCGTTAATAGGTAGGGGGTAGGGGGTAGGGGTAGGGGGAGGAGTAGGGGTAAGGGGTAAGGGGTGGAGGCGGCCCCTGGCGTTTGGACCTTTAGACTTGCAGATTCAGATGAGCATTATCGATTAAAGGACGTTGTGACCTTTCCTTTAACGACATATTTTACTCCACCTATTTTTTTCTTCCCTTCCTTCTCCTGTTCCTCTTATTCCTTGCTATCCCCTTCTCCCTCTATTTCCTTTTACCTTTCCTATTATCACTTGCTACATTCTCCCTTTTATCTACTTCTCTAGTGACCCTTTCTCTCCACTCTCTCCTTCCTCCTACATTTTACATCCTACCCTTTCTCCTCTCTTTATCATTCCTTTTCTCTATTCCTCCTTTCCATTAACCAAACCTTCCAATTCTATCTTTTCCAACTCCCTCTCTCCTCTTTCGTCTCCTTCATTACCTTCCCTCCGCTCTCTTCTTCTAACTTCATTTCCCCTCCTCCTCCCTTTCCCCTCCCTCTCTTCGCTTTCCCTATTTCCCCTTTCTCTCTCATATCCCCCTTTTCCCCTTTTCTCTTCATTTTTCCCTCATCTCCTTTTTCCCTTTTCCTCATCTCTGTCTTCCCTTTCTCTCCTCTTCTTTGTCTTTTTCCTTTTTCCCACTCTTCCCTTTCCCTTTTTTCCCCTCATCCCCTTCCGTTTTTACCTCCCTCCCTCCTCCCCTCTCCTTCTCTCCTCTCCTTCCCCCCCCCCTTTCCTTCCCTCCTACCTCTCCTCCCTCTCCCCCCTCTTCCCTCCCCTCTTCCCCCTCCTCCTCCTCCCCCCTACACTCCCCATTCCAGTCCACTCCAGTTCCTTACACTCCTCAGTCCCCCTTCATCCACCTTACTCACCCGCGTGACCCAGCAAGCCGAAGTTCAACTGACAAGAAATACGCCACTTCAATCCCTTCAATGACTCTTTGGGACGACCCGAGGGTTTCAGAAAAGAAAGAAGATATCCAATTGAAGAAATTCCGAGACACTTCTAAGACTTCCAGGAATGAGAATAAGAAAATAAGAATGAAAAGGAAATGAAGAAGATTGAACTTTAAGGGAATCAAGCGAATGGAATCAGATTCATTTATGATGCTGAAAATAAGAAAGGCCAAGGCTAGATGGGTCACACTTGAAAAAAGAATCAAGAGTTCGCAATTCTTTTTTTTTGTTATTTTGTGTTGCTGAAAATCATTAAAACGAGGCCAAGATTCTGTCTTAGAGTCGGGTGGAATAAACAACTTGAAGAAAAATATCTTCAAAGTTATCGCCAAGAGTTACGAGAGTTTTTTTTTTTTTTTTTTTTTTTGGGGGGGGGTGGAAATGGATTAAGGAGGAGGAGGGGAAGGAGAAGAATGTCTGTGGGAGGGTGTGAAAGAAAGGGAGAAGAGAGAAAGAGAGAGAGAGAGAGAGAGAGAGAGAGAGAGAGAGAGAGAGAGAGAGAGAGAGAAAGAGAGAGAGAGAGAGAGAGAGAGAGAGAGAGAGAGAGAGAGAGAGAGAGAGAGAGAGTTAGAAAGGAGAAGGAAAAGTCGAACAAGAAAGACATACAAACAAACAAACAAAAATCGAAGAAGAAGGAAACAGAAGATAAAACAAGTGAAGATGGGAAACAAAAACATCCCGCGCGAAATCACAAAGCCAAACAAAAACAGAAACGAAACAAAACAAACAAGAGAATAAAGAAA
>NC_051422.1:18779509-18789509 GCF_015228065.2 Penaeus monodon
AGAAAGAGAGAGTATATTTTGTAATTCCCATCCTCTTTCCACCTTAGACTTCCAACAACGCTGAATTTCATCCATACTTTCCCTCCATATCCCTTCTTCCTCCTTATCCTCAATTTGCAGACATTCCTGCGACTGAACGTAAAAAAGAAACTATCCTTAGCCTCGAGCCATTCCGATCCTGTTCCCGCCCTGATTTCCCAACTATCCTGCCCCTCCAGCCATCCTTGCTCTCTGCCACCTCTATCCTCTATGCAATCTATCCACTTCCTCCGTTCTGTATTGATTTTTCATCCTATTTGATCCTCCTCCATCCATCCTATCCTCTCTTCTATCTTCTATTCTCTCTTCCATTATCCTCTTAGTTTCATCATGATTGTCCATCCTGATTTATCCTTCTTACATCCTTCTTGCAATCCTCCGTTTTTTTCTTGATTTTTCATCCTTCTTGATCCTGCTTTTACATCCTAGCTCTTCCTACACCCTTCCTACACTCTGCAGTCTTTCTTTCATTACCTTCCTAGACGTCCCCCTCTTAGTCATCCTCCTCCTATTAACCCTCCTCCTAGTCATCCTCCTCTAGTCATCACCCTCCTAGTCATCCTGCTCCTAGTCATCACCCTCCTGGTCATCCTGCTCCTAGCCCTCGTCCTCCTAGTCACCACCCTCCATCGCGATTTTCCATCCTACCTGATCCCTCCTTGCATCCTAGCCCATCCTCCGCTTCCCAGCCCTCCTCGCAATCCCGACTCTCCAAACTCAGTTTAGTCGACAGCCCTTACTTACGAGTCGGGGTCCTCCCTTGTGTGTGTTCGCTGCCGCCATGCATGAGCTCGCCGAATTCTAAATCGTCTCACAAAAGATACTTGGCAACCGTTGCAGTCATGCAAGCCATGTCGTAGACAATGATCAGAACGTTACGAACGAAACGCTTTTGATTAACGATTTAATTAACACTTTCATGCCCGAAGGACGTTTCAGCACGAGCTACAGGCGGAGACTTTTTCCTCTCTTTCCCTTCCGCTAAAAGTTCTATTGATTCGTAGATTCTCCATGTAAAGGAACCCTCCACCCTCGCTCAATAATCTATTGTGTCTTCTCTCAGAATGGCCGCGGGAGTGCTACCTCGATATGGCCCCCATTTATTTGTCACAGGCCTACTTACCGTCCAATAGACCAATGTAGACGTTCATAAAGGTGCCTAAGTTTTCTGGACTCCATTCCTACCCCTATCTCCCTTGGGTAAAGCCACGCGGTTCCCTTTAACGGAACAACCGGGGCTTCCTTCGGCATAGGATACAGCCTATCGCTCCTCTGCGCCATCTGCTTTAAGATTCTAAGTTCCTATCACACTCTTAAGTGTATCCAGATTCCCCCTCGCCCTCGAGCGGACGCGTAACCGCTCAGAAGATCCGAAGTGTCACCCCGCGACGGCCCTCAGGTGGTAAATCATTTCCCATAGTAACGAGGATAACGTAGACCTTCTTTGGGCAGCCTCACTCGCTCTAGGTTTAGCCTTGTTTACGAGCAGGGAATTAGAGGCCCCAACAAACAACGTGGGCCCCACCCTTGACATATTCTATTTTCTCGGGAGACACTTGGGAGAGACTGACAATTCATATTACCGTTTATTTTCCTGACATTAACGATTGCAAGGAAGGCCTTTATTCCCTCGATGTATACAAGCGCTATTTTACGACATTGTATCTTGTATAATAACATATATAGAATCAGGAATTGCACGCTGTGTGATGGTAACACTAAATTCCTTTCTCTCCAATTGTACTGGCGAAGAATAAGGAATTTTGTCAGAACCCCAGACTAAACAGGACAGCGCGATTTATGCTTAGCAGTTTGCGTGCGTGTGTTTGTGAAGGGTGTTTGTGTTTGTGATTATAGCGTCCGATTTATTTTCGTTTTTGTATTGCGTCCTCGAAAATGATTGTATGACTGGCCTAATGATATGTATTTATGCCTGACTGTATTAGCTCATGCGTGCGTGCATGTGTGTGTGTGTGTGTGTGTGTGTGTTGTGTGTGTGTGTGTGTGTGTGTGTGTGTGTGTGTGTGTGTGTGTGTGTGTGTGTGTGTGTGTGTGTGTGTGTGTGTGTATGTGTGTGTGTGTGTGCTTGTGTGTGTGGTGTATGTTTATGTGTTTGTGTGTGCGTGTGCTTGGGCACATCTGTATACGTATTTTACTTACATTCATACATGTGTCTGTTTGTACAAGCGTGTCTGTATGCATTCTCCCTTGTGTGTATAGGGAACAGAGGTGAGCTCGGGTGTGCCTTAGCTTGTGCATGCATACAAGCGATCATTATTACTCGTAAATGTGGATGCCATGTTAATCCTTACGTATTCGTGTGTATTTTCCTCGCATGTGTGTTTGTATTTTTTCCGACGTACATGCGAGGCTGCCAAGAGAGACTTTGGAACATGAGAAAAGTTGTCTGGGACATGTGATAGTCAAGTCCATGAGATTTCAGACGTGGTTTTACTGCCAAGAATTTAATGGTTTCACATGTGTAATGGGATTATTTATTCATTTTGTTGGCGTTGTTGTTGGTTGTTTGTTTACTAGGTTGTCAATTTTGTTTTACTTGCTAGGTGTTTTTTTTGTATTAGTTATTGGCAGAGATATATGGAGAGAGATATTTTCTGTTTTTATTTCTTTTATTACCTCGTATTTATGCCATGTTGAGAAGAAATCGAGAGAGAGAGAGAGAGAGAGAGAGAGAGAGAGAGAGAGAGAGAGAGATGTATAGATAGACAGATAGAGAGATAGGTAGAGAGAGAGAAAGAGAGAGAGAGAGAGAGAGAGAGAGAGAGAGAGAGAGAGAGAGAGAGAGAGAGAGAGAGAGAGAGAGAGAGAGAGAGAGAGAGAGAGAGGAAGCAATAGAAAGGGGAAGCGACAGAAAGGCAAACATACAAACTAATAAACAGAAATAGATCGAAGGAAGAGCAGCAAAAAATGCAAACTCCAACATGTGTGTCCCTTATGGCTAAACAAACACAACAACAACAACAAATAAAGCACACAAAGCCAACATAAATGTAACTTGCCCATAAGATTTCCCTTTGTTTACAAAAGACCTGTCATTCTTTATCTATTTTTTCAGTGGACAATTTCTTTAAAAAGCCTCTTTTCTGCTGTAACATACCTATTCAAATAACATCCTTGTGAATCTATCCCACCCTAAATTCTCTCTCAGGAACTATAAAGTCTACGACAATGGTATTATCCTAGCGTCTGGGAGTCTCATATAGGGGGGCAAAACTGCTCCACCCGTGTTATTAATTGATAATCGTACCATGCCATATACTATGTTCACGGTCCCATCTGCCTGTGTGCACACCAGGACTTTAAAGTGCTGAAAAGAGAGAAAGGGAGAGAGCGAGCGAGCGGGCGAAAGGGATACAGAGAGAGACGGACGGACGGAGGGAGGGAGGAAGAGAGAGAGAGCCAATGGGATAGAGAGGGAGTGAGAGAGAATGAGAGAGCGAAATGGATAGGGAGGGAGGAAAGGAATACGAGAGAGAGAGGAGGAGGAAGGAGAGAGAGAGAGAGAGAGAGAGAGAGAGAGAGAGAGAGAGAGAGAGAGAGAGAGAGAGAGAGAGAGAGAGAGAGAGAGAGAGAGAACGAGGGAGAGAAAAAACGAAAAGAACGGAAAAAGGAGAACGAAAAACATCGAAAGCCAAAAGCAAAAGCGGGGAAGAAAGGAAGAAATAGAGAAAGAGAGAATAATTTTGTTTTAATGCCTCCAAACGTCTGCTTTTGCTTTGCAGTTGAACGTCTATAGCGAGTTAACTAATGGGTCGTTTGGACGCAAGTAATGGCCGCTCTCTGGCCATATCTCACCTTGCATGATCCTATATATAAGTTGCCAATAAAGAAACCACAACAAAAGGGAGGAGCTTTGCGAAGAATTAAATCATACCGTAAATTTGTATGACTCTCTCCTGCTCGGTTGCCATGGAAACCCCGCCCAATCATAACTATCCCTAGATTCTATAAAGTAGTTTAAGGAGGAGCTTCCGCCGGCGGGCAGAGGTAGAGGGAGGTGTAGAAAGAGAGAGAGAGAGAGAGAGAGAGAGAGAGAGAGAGAGAGAGAGAGAGAGAGAGAGAGAGAGAGAGAGAGAGAGAGAGAGAGAGAGAGAGAGAGAGAGAGAGAGAGAGAAAGGAACGGAGAGAAAGAGAGGGCAAAGGAGGGGAAGAGGACCGAGCAAGCGGGAGTGAGGCAGCGAGGTGCGGGAAAAGGGTAAAGGAAGTGTGAGAAAATGTGTGGACTCTGATAAAGAATGGGAGGGGAAAGAAGACGAAGAGAAAGAGAGACAAGGAGGATGGTGTGCGGAGGAGACAGAGAAGATTGAGAAAGGAGACGGGGAAATAAAGGCATGAAATAGGAAGACACAAACAGACCGACAGATAAACAGAGACAAAGAGAGGAGATACGAAGGAGACATAGGCGGAATGCAAGAATGAAGTAGGAAGAGCTAAAAAGACCGACATATATACAGAAAGAAAGAAAAGAGGGAGAAAAAGGAGAGAGAGAGAGAGAGAGAGAGAGAGAGAGAGAGAGAGAGAGAGAGAGAGAGAGAGAGAGAGAGAGAGAGAGAGAGAGAGAGAGAGAGAGAGAGAGGCAGATATAGAACAAAAAAGAAAGCGAGAGAGGATAAAAGAGGGAAAATGAGAGAAATAGAGGACGTGAGAGAGAGAGAGAGGAAAGTAGGGAAATACAGAGAGAACGAGCGAGAGAAATAGAGAAAGAGACAAATAGAGAGAAAAGGAGAGAGAAAGAAAGACGGAAAGAGAGAGAAAGAGAGGACGAAAAGAGAACGAGAGAGATAAAATACAGAAAGAGAACGAGGGATGGAAGGAGAGAGAGAGAGAGAGAGAGAGAGAGAGAGAGAGAGAGAGAGAGAGAGAGAGAGAGAGAGAGAGAGAGAGAGAGAGAGAGAGAGAGAGAGATGTTACGACCTTAAGTACAGTCACAGAAAATGGCGCAGGTATTGAGAACATCAACTTGTCCTTAATGAGTCTTCGACATGTTCTTTATTTCACTATTTTCTTCGCTGGAGGAAAAGGCGAGATGTTTTCTAAAGCGATTTTTGGATGCCTAGAATAACCCCCTTTTCCCTTTACTTTTATCTATTGTATTTTTCCCATCCCCGTCATGATCTCATGGCCGATCTCACAAAGGAAATATAAATAGGATATTGCCTCAGCGCGAGGCCCACTAACTTCTTCTCACGTACATTAAGCAAAGAACGTTATTTCCCTGCACTAAGATACTTTCCCGTGTGATATTCGTTCTCTTCTTTCGCTGGTGGGTTCTCTTTCTCTCTTTCTTTCTCTCTCTCTTTCTTTCTTCCTCTCTTTCGTTCTCTCTCTCTCTCTCTCTCTCTCTCTCTCTCTCTCTCTCTCTCTCTCTCTCTCTCTCTCTCTCTCTCTCTCTCTTTCATTTCAGTTTAGTGTCTGGACATTGGAGAATAAGGTTAATGGACTGAGGAGCAATTCTTTTGAGCAATATCAGCTCTCTTGCCACCAAATAGCACTGGAAATATTTGAATTACTGATATGTGCCACTCTAATAACTCCGAAATCTCCCGATGTGGAACAGAAGGGGGGAGGGGGGGGAACAGGAGTGAAATATCTTATCTTAGCTGAAAGATTTATATTTTTATTTCCTCTTATAAAACAAGGTCTGAGTTAAGTAAGCGTTATCAAGAGTATATATTTCATTAATAAGTAAATTGGCCAGAACAATAGTAGCGACAGCGGTAGCAGCAGGGCGCCGGTTGGTTACACAATATCGGGTGATTGTTTGTATCCATGGCAACCAGAAGATGCGGTGGAACTCCCGTTGGCCGCACGAATCATGCTTTCGCCTCCATTTTAATACACTTTTTTTCCAATTTCTCCATATTGGTCGCTCCCGGGGGATTAATTTACACCAGCTCAAATTTTAATAAGGAATTTCCTTGATGGCCGAGGAAAGCGTTGGAGGGAGGGGAGGGAGGAGGGCGAGGGGGAGGGTGGGAGGGAGGGAGGGAGGAGGGTGAGTGCGGGGGAAAGAAAGAGGCTATTAAAGCTTGCATATTAGATTATTTGAGTTCTCTTTGTCTTTTACGAGTGTAGAAACTTTGGTGGTATTCTTCGCCATTTTTTTTTTCTAATTCTCTTTCACCTTTTTTATTTATTTTTTCCCCCCCTCTTCTATTATTCCCGAATGCGTTCATAGGAAGGCCATTGTATCCCCAAATTTGTGGAATACTTGTTTCAGATGATTATAACCAATACTCCCTTTGTGCAAGGGACACCCTTCCCTCCCCCTGCTCCACCTTCCCCCTCCCTTTTACCCTGCCCCCTCCCCCCTCTTTTACCCCCGCTCACACCTCCTCCCTCGCGCCCCCCTCTCCCCACTACCGAAAATACTTCCAGGAAATAAAAATAGATTAAAACCGGAGAACAAAAGTGTGCAGAGTGCGAGTGTGTGTGAGTCTGCCCTCACCGACGCAGGGTTTCTCTCTCTGCTCCGCGCACGATCCCCAGGGGAACAAGTTCTTTTCTGAATCACTATTATAATTGTTTTCTCTTCCCGCGTCTGGTCCATTCCTCCCCCCTCCCCCTCACACACACTCCTCCTACTCAACCCCCCCATCTAACCTCCCGATCCTTCCTTACCCCTCTTTCCCCTTCCCCTTCCCCCCTTCCCCTCTCTCTCTTTTACTCCCTCCCCCTCTCTTTCCCTTATCCCTCCCCCTTTAGTCGAGCCGAGTTTTTTCCCCGTGTAAATTATTGTCCCCATGATTTTTCCCCCTAAGAATTGCTCCCGTTTTAAGAGGTGTACGTTAGTGTTTTTTATTTTCGTTTTTCACTTTTTTTATTTTCCTTTTTTTTTTTAATGGTAAGGGGTATGTGGGTGGGGGGGGATGGAGCAAAGGTTTCTCTGGGAATTAAAGGTCGAAGGTTATATTCAGTTGTTTGTGTCCCAAAAAGAAGACCCTATACATACAAGAGTGGAAGGAAGGCGTGGGACGAGAAGAGGGTTGGAGGAAGGGAAGGAGGAAGGAGGGAATAGAAGAGAAAAAAGTGGGGGTGGGGGGGCAGCGACGCAGACATGGGGGAGGGGGCAATGGGGGGGGAGGGAAATTTAGTGCATTGAATCTCCAGCTCCCTTATAGTTGCAACTTCAAATATAATCCGGTTTGGAAAATAATTGATAAGATTTACTCAAGCCTTTACTGCACTTCCTTAACTCGGCTGAAGTTTGGAATGTTTATTTAGTTAGTAAATGTGAACTGCGAAAATCCTGCTTATTGGACAGAAACGCCCTCGTGATTCTTGGTTAAGTGCGCTCACTGCCATTTCCGACCTTATGGGAGAAGGCCATAAAGACGGGTGTTATTTGTCGCGGGGCTTTACAAATGTACATCCTGACTTGATACAAAGACGTGTGATAATTGTGCCACAGGGGACGTTGTTTGGGCCGTAGTGACACAAGCCGCTTAGAAAGGAAAAGAAAGAAAGAGAAGAAGAAGGAAAAGAAAGAAAGGCCGCGAGTTATCGTTCCTCGTGCGGAAGTGCGGCGTTTGGATCTTCAGAGGTACAGTTATGGGGGTGAAAGCTGAATCAACCTCTCCACAGATGTGCTATAAGGGCGAGTGTTGGTATTAATGCCCGCATTCACCTTGATAAATCTCTTTATTATGAGCCGTTCGAAGGGAAGAAAAATCAATCCGGCGGTGTTCTATTCCCTCCCGTAGCATTTCGAAGCCAAATGCGTTTCGGTGCGTGCCCTTCAAGCGACCTCGTGGGTGTTATCGAGACGATTCGCCGCGAGTGTCTTGGGCTTACTTCCCCTCCGAACATATTTCTTTCGAATGCACGTCATAAAAAGCGAAACAAATGATATCTTCATTTAGCACAACAGACAAAGCCCTGCGAGTAAGCCGGGGCTGTTACAGAGGATCATAAAGGGCTGTGTAGGATCAGAATCCCAAACAATAGACGAGGAGGTACACAGAGAGAGGATCTGATTCTGAAGCGTATCGCCGGCAGGCCATCATCGTAGACTTTAGCCTCCGCTGGCAGAACAGAGAACAGTTCTTGATTGCACACCTGTCTATGTGATGGGAGAGAACGAGTCACGAACGAGGAAACCCTTTTCTTCCACCTCATTCCGTAGTGTTAACAACGTGGTGAAACCTCCTCCTTATTTCACCTCTAACACAAAGCCGAGTCGTTTTTAATCCCAGGGTCAACCTCGCCGCAGTTATAAAATAACGAAAAACTCACCTCGAGGGATATTAAACCCCTTCTCTCGCCCCCCCTTCTGAAAGAAAATAGAAACGACAGTCGATGAACGGGCGGCCATACGCTAGTGAAAATGCTCCTGACCTTTTAGGAAAAGCTTTGCCTTTTTATTCTCCTTCTGATAGCACTAGGCATCGTTTCTCACAGGACCGCTCGTAATAGGCGCCTCCGGAACCCAAAAACCCACAACTTAGGAGCGCAAGTCCGTGGATTTTTGGCGTTCATACGTAAAATAAGAGGCCGTGGTTTTAACTGGGACTTGTCCGATTGTTACCCAGTCTGACTCGGGGCGAAGTTGCCGAAGCCAATGCGGAGTTTAGAAGGAACATGGGCAAGGAAGACAAGCGGAGGAAGGGGGAGATAGAGAAACGGAGAAGATATTGCCCTTATGGTAATACTGGAGAAGGAATATCTTTGTTCATTATATCGTATTTATTTACTTTCTGTGTTCAGCGTTTTTGTTCAATTTTCTTGAGACTTTTCTTCTACTAACACATAGTTTTCACTCCGATCTGAACTGTTATTGACCTAATATACTCATATTTATATCCTTGACTGTACTATATAAGTTTATACATTTCTTCGTGTTCCTGGGCTTCATGCAGATATATGAACGCTTTTCTATCCCATTCAAATACGTTGAAAGAAATGTAATAATTGCACATACATACACACAGATTTATGCAACAGTTAATGAACATAGATTTATGAAACATATCGATAAAGAATTCTGATATATTTTATATCCTTACGATTAGAAGAAAACAATTAAGCAAAAAAAAAATTCGCTTCCGCACATCCTTAAAAACATTCCAAGACAGACGTTAAACAAGCGGCAGTAATACACTTTACAGGAAGTAATTAACATACCATCCAGTGCTCGGATACACTCACCCCCTACCCCCCCCTACTACCAACCCCGAAGTCCCCTCTTCCTCCCTCATTCCCCGTCCCCGACCCTCCGCCCACCCTGAACACCCCTCTCCCCCTCCCTCGCCCCTGTCTTCGACCCTCCCCACCACCCTCACCCTCTTCCCCTACCCACTACCCCCGATGTTCCCCTCCCTCCCTTACCCCATCTCCATGAACTCTATCTCTTCCCTCGCTCCCCTTATTCCTTATCCTCTCCCTCATCCCCAACCTCCTTCCTCTCCCCTTCACCCGAATCCTCCCTCATTCCTCCCTTTCCCCCTTTTCCTCACCACTTTACCCCCTTCACCACCTCCCTCACCCCCAGCTCTCCCTCACCCCTTCCTAGCCTTCCCCACCAACCCACCCCTCCCTCCCCCCTAGCTCTCCCTCACCCTCCCCTCACCCCCCCCCTCTCCCCAACCTCCCAGCCCCTCCCCTACGAGTCCCAGCGACGTCGCAGGATCAACTAAAGCAACGTTATGACGACAGCTCATTTTAAGGTCATTATTGGGGTCATTCATCGCCTCCTTCGCCTCCTTCCTTCCGTCCTCGAAGGGAATTTAGGACTCGTCGGGGAAGTTCTAGGACGCGTCGGGGAAATTCTCCTTAGCGAGGGAGAGGAGGAGCGTCCGGGAGTCGGGGCGAAGGGTGCTTGTTTGTTTGTTTGTTTGTGAGCGCAGGTTTCTTCGTAGTTTTTTTTTTTTTTTTTTTGGGGGGGGGTGGGTTGTTTTGTGAGTATTATAATTTTTTTTTTATTGTTTTTGGTGTTGTTGTT
>NC_051422.1:18794509-18812009 GCF_015228065.2 Penaeus monodon
CCTACGTGCTCGTCCTTTTTAAACTGGGATTTTGAATGTAACAGCGAGAACTCCTTCCTCTCTCAATTGGCTATTTCCAGGTCACGTTTCCTGGTGAGGTTTGGAAAATACCTGGATTATTCTCGCCCAATTTGGCTAGCTTTGGAGTTTCACGTTTTCTTTCTTCTTTATTGGCTGTTGTATTCTGCCAACTGTTTTTAGAGAGGAGTTAAAATACCGTTTTTTTTCTATCTCTCTCTCTCTCTCTCAAGAATGGGGATATCTTTGTAATTTTGTGGGTTATTGTAAAAGGTTATTGCAGCGGTTAGAGGAACAAACACATTTATGATAACTTTTTTTGTGTGTGTTTGTTTTTCCATTCGTTATTTTCTTTCTTCGAACGAACGATTAACCGCTTTGTTATTCACGACAAAAAAAAAAAAAAAAGCGACGGCGTGGATGCGAAAGCGTCGGGGCATATTTTGCACTTATTTCTGAGGATGTTTACCCATTTTCAAGTGTTATCCATTCGTTCGACTCGTTCAGCCTGTCCAAATATTATCCTTCATTTCTTCATGTTTATCTTTTTTTTTCTTTCTCTCTCTTTTTTCTGTTTTTTTTTTTTTTTTTACGAATATCTCGTTATTCCTTACCTTTTCATATCCATACATTCTCTTTAGTGCCGAATCCCCCTGTCTTTCCCCTCTTCCCCTAAGTTTATAATCATTTTCCCCTATCCGCGAGTGTATTCGGCCATATTCCTGCCACGTCTCCCCCCTAGATCTCCCCGCCCTGTTCTCTCTTCCCCTCTCTCCCTTCCCCTCTCTCTTTCTCTCCCTCTCTCTCTCTCTCTCTCTCTCTCTCTCTCTCTCTCTCTCTCTCTCTCTCTCTCTCTCTCTCTCTCTCTCTCTCTCTCTCTCTCTCTCTCTCTCTCTCTCTCTCTCTCTCTCTCTCTCTCTCTCTCTTCCCCCCTCGACTACGTCCAAATTCTCCCCGTCCACGTCGTTTCTCCTCTTTCCAAATCCTCTTTTCCCCTATTTCTACCCTTCCCATATATATTTCTTCCAATTACGAGCCGGCTTTACATCTTATCCACCTCCATTTCTCCCCTATTCATGTGTTTACACGCATGTCGGTGCGCACATACAAGTGTTTCGTGTGACTGTGTGCCATTTTGTGTGTGTGCGTGTGTGAGTTCGTTTCTTTGCGTGTGTGAGTGTGTGTTTGTTCGTTTTTGACTGTCTGTTTGTGTTTTTGTCAGTATATGTGTGTGTTTGTTCATTTCTTTGCGCGTGTGTTTGTTTGTGTTTGTGTCAGTGTGTATGTGTATGTTTGGTGTTTTTTGAGTATGTGTTTCTTTTTTCTGTGATTGTGTCCGTATGTATGTATCTTGAGGCGGATAAAGGGACAGACAGAGAAATAGATATGAAATACAGATAATCATACATAACAAGACGACACTGGAGGTATATATCAGACTTAAAATTCATACAATCGCGACCGAATTGTATGCGATGTGTATTCTATTATCTCGGTTTATCTCCATTAAATAACCAGTCTTCCTTTTTTGCGATATGATGTCAACCTCATCATTATCATATTTTATCTCAATTGTCTGTATTTTCCTTCTCTCTCTCTCTCTCTCTCTCTCTCTCTCTCTCTCTCTCTCTCTCTCTCTCTCTCTCTCTCTCTCTCTCTCTCTCTCTCTCTCTCTCTCTCTCTTTCTCTCTCTCTCTCTCTCTCTCTCTCTCTCTCTCTCTCTCTCTCTCTCTCACTTTTTTTTTTAAATTATACTCTCCCTCTCATTCCCCATTTTCCCGAAGTTCTTTGTGTTCAGGTGCATCCCTCTTCACCCTTCTCCTTTCTCCCTTCCCTCGGGGTCTTTCCTACTCTCTAGTAATCTCCCTTTTTTTCTCTCTCTCCTCCCAATGCCATTTATCCTCCGCTCTATTATCGTTTAATCCTCGATCCCCCTCACGCCCTTTCCCCCCCCCCCTACCTTCCCTTCTTCTAACCTTGCCTTTATCTCTTGTCAACTCCCCACCCCTTCCTTCCTTTATCTCCTCTCTTTCTCTCTCGTGTTCTCCCCTCGTGTTCCTTTCTCTTTCCTTTCTTTGCTTCTCCGTCTCTCTGCCTCCTTCAGATTTGCTTCTTTTCTCTCTCTCTCTCTCTCTCTCTCTCTCTCTCTCTCTCTCTCTCTCTCTCTCTCTCTCTCTCTCTCTCTCTCTCTCTCTCTCTCTCTCTCTCTCTCTCTCTCTCTTTCTGTCTATCCCCCCCCTTTCTTTTTTCCTCTTTCCATCTCTCCACATTTTTCCCCATCTTAACACAACTTTTCGTAAATATAACACAATAACATTTCTCTTTCCGATTCCTGCCATAATCAAGACGTCATTTCGGTGCCTAATAATTACCATGATCAGCACCATTCTCCTCCGCCATATTACCCCCATTCACACCATTAACAGCCACCATTATGGTTAGTCGAGTGCGAAGAGGTGGTTGGAGGGAGAGGGAGAATGAGGGGGGGAGGGAGAATGAGGGGGGAGGGAGAATGAGGGGGGGAGGGAGGGAGAATGAGGGAGGGGGAAAGGGTAAAGGGGGAGAGGGAGAAAGACCGAGGCAGAACAAGGGGACATGATAGTTATCTCTTGAGTAATCCATTATGGTCGATATTCCCATTGTCAAATCACGTGTTGGGGCGCCTTAGAACAACGCGAGAGCCTTAAGCCTCATCGTAATCCTTTGACGTGTGTAAGGCGGCCAAGGTGCGGCGTAGAACATCTTAATGGAAGCTGATCTTGGCATCTTGAATTGTGCTATTGCTTTGTTTCTTCTTCTTGTTCTTCTTATCCCTCTTCTTCTTCTTTTTCGTATTCACATTCGTCTTCTTTTTCTTCTTTTTCGCATTCGTCTCCTTCTTCTTCGTATTCGTCTTCTTCTACTTCTTCTTTCTCTTCTATTTCTCCATATTTGTCTTATTATTATTATTATTATTCTCCTTCTTCTTCCTCTTCGTCTCATTATTCTTCTTTTCTCTTCCTTCTTCCTTTTCTTCTTTTTTTCTTCTTCTTCCCACATCTGATCATCTCTCCTTTTTCTTATTCATCTTCGCATGTCTCTTTTACGTTCTTTATTCCCTCTGTATCTTTCTCTCGCTTTATTCTTCCCTCGCTCTGATTCCGTTTATCTTTCTATCCTTTATTTTATACGTGCACGCACACGGATATATATTATTCATATTTACAAATGTGCGTTTGTATATCGAAGATAAGAAGGAAGGTTAGCATATGGAAAGAAATAATGAAAGAAACAAGCAAAAAAAGAAAAAAAGAAAGAGAAATGAGAAGGGAGGAAAAGAAAAAAAAGAGAGAGAGAGAGAGAAAAAAAAAGCATTCTCAAGTCTAGAACAATAATGGTGATAATTAACATAACGGAAAGAATAAACAACCATTCTTCTCAACACCCTCTTCTATCCTTCCTATCCACTTTTATCCAACCTTCTATCCCTCAATCCTTCCTCACCCCCCCCCCAACCCCCACGTCCACATCCACTCCACATAAGCACCTCATGAACATACACATGACGTATGTAACTTGCATGTTGGGCATTTTATGATCATGATCATGGGAGCCTATTACTTAGAGTGTGTGTGTGTGGGGGGGAGGCTGTTACTTCCTCTCAAGTGCAATAATGATTTTTTAAAGCTTCATTTTCCCTTTTTTTCTCTTTTTTTCGGTACTATATTTATATTCAAGTTATTTGATTTTTTTATCTGTTTAGTTATGAATTTATTTAGCTTTTACTGAGTGCGGGCGGTGTGTGAATATTCTTTTAAAGATATCATTATTATTGTAATCATTATCAGTATTATCATTATTGCTACTACTATTACTATTATCATTATATTTACTATTACTGATTTTATTATTATTATTGTTGCTTTTAGCATTCCTATTATTATTATCATTATTATCGTTATTATTATCATGCCTGTGTTACTTTTTTCTATTTTTGTTGGTAATAATGTCGTTTTTAGGTCCGATGTTCCTTTGTTTTCCACCCGTGTCTCTTTGTATCAACATGTACGGAATCTTACTTAAAAAAAGAGAGAGAGAGAGAAAAATGTACACACCCTTTTTCCCCCAAACTCCTGTTTTTTTCCGGGTGTGAATTTCTCTGCTCATCTGTAATACTTTTTAAGGGTCGGAATTTCTTTTACGTCCCGAGAAATTGATGATACTGCCCAATTTCTCGAATGATTCATGCGTAATTGTCCCCTTCACCTAACAAGTGGCCTACTTTACTCCTCTCATACCAGATACTGCCTACACTTTCCCACTAGCACGAACATTTTCCTAATAATTTCCTTAGGCGGGCAATAAATGCGGCCTCGGGAGTGTGCGTGCTTGCGTGTGTGTTTGTGTGTGTGTGTGTGTGTGTTTTTTGTTTTTTTTTAGTGTGTGGATTTGTTTGTTTGTGTGTTTGTGAATGTTTGTGTGTGTTTTCGCTGAGTATTTTTTTTTGTGTGAGTGAGTGTGTGTGTGTTTGTGTGTGTGTGTGTGTATGTGTGTGTTTATGTGTGTTTGCGTGTGTGTGCGCGCGTTTGTCTGCGTGTCTGTATGCTCCCATCTATATACGTTTGTGCTTTTGTGGCTATCAGTTCTCTCTCACCACTGTCTTTCTTTCTCTTTTTCTATCACCCCCTCACCCCCTTTTTATCTTATCCAATCACCGTATTTGCATCTTCTTTTCCTTTATATCTTCCCGCACTGCAAACATTATATACAAATTCCAGTATACACTGCCGTCTCGGTTGAATCGGATGCAATTCCTAATCGTTTTGCTAATAGTCTATAAAGGCTATAATTTGCGGCAATATCGGTGCGTATATAAGAGAGTGAAGAAAATCCAGTTTCTTTTAAGGCGGGAAGTTAATGCATTTTTAATCAAGCTTCGCCAAGAAACGATGATTTTTTAAATAGATTAAGGAGTAAATATTACTTGTAAATTCATTTAGTTTGTTAATATACTCTAAACTTATCTATTTTTGAGGGGGGGGGGAGGGGGCTGGTAATTATCTTGTAGATAATTGCCGGTTATTCTCAATTAGTGTTAAATCTGTTGGTATTTACAAGTGTTAATTACTTTCAATGTCTTTTATATCAATCACGATTAGGGAATATATTGAAAATATACTTTACTCATTAGTTGCAACAGAAAATATTTTCTTGTATTTTTTTCTACTTCCTCCTTCCTCGTTTATTTGTTTTCTCTTCTATTTCCTTTTACCTTTCTTTTCTCTTATCCCCTTTTTGCATTTTCTTTTTTCATTTCTAATTCCTTTTACTTATTTGATATCCGACCATTTATTTTCCTTCCTAATTTTCCTCTTCCTCTTCCTCGTTTATCCCTTACCATTCTTTCTCTTCTCTCTTCCTCTTTCTCCTCTTCTTCTCTTCTCCTCTCAACCATTTTCCTTTCCTCACTCTTTATTCCTTCATCATCTTCCCTTGTTCTTTTTCATTTTCTCGTTTTCCTCTTTCCCTTTCCCATCTTTCTCTTCCCTTTTCTCAATCTTTCTCATTCTCCTCCTACTCTTCCTTTCCCCCTCTTTCGTTTCGCATTCATCCATTTCTTTCCTCCTAGTCCTTCCCATTTTCCTCCTTCTCGCCTCCTCCTACCTGCTTCCCCATTCTCCTCCTCCTTCCCTCCCACTTTACCTTTTTTCCCTCGTTCCCCTTCTTCTTCCCCTTTTCCCATTCTCCTCCTGCTCTTCTCCTTTCTCTTACGTTTTCCTTTTCCCTTTTCCCCTTTCCTTTTCCCCCCTTTTCCCATTCTCCTCCTCCTCATTTCCCTCCCTCCCGCTTTCCCAATTTCCTCTTCCTCCTCCTTTTTCCTAGTCCTTTCCATTCTCCTCCTCTCCGCCTTCCCCATCTTTCTCTTCTCCTCCCACTTCCTCCTTTTCTTTCCTTCTAGTCCTTCTTATTATCCTTCTCCTCACCCCCTCCCATCTGCTTTCCCATTTTCCTTTTTCCCTTTCTTCCTTCCTCCCTCCTTCCCCTCCTCCATTTCCCCCTATCCCTTCTTTCCTCCCTCCTTCCCCTCCTCCATTTCCCCCTATCCCTTCCTTCCTCCCTCCTTCCCCTCCTCCTTTTCCCCCTATCCCTTCCTCCCTCCCTCCTTCCCCTCCTCCTTTTCCCCCTATCCCTTCCTTCCTCCCTCCTTCCCCTCCTCCATTTCCCCCTATCCCTTCCTCCCTCCCTCCTTCCCCTCCTCCATTTCCCCCTATCCCTTCCTTCCTCCCTCCTGCCCCTCCTCCTTTTCCCCCTATCCCTTCCCTCCTCCCTCCTTCCCCTCCTCCTTTTCCCTCTATCCCTTCCTTCCTCCCTCCTTCCCCTCCTCCCCATCTCGCGTCTCCGCCACTGACCAGCCCGCCCTGTGCACTGGCCGGCCTCTCCTTTGTCCAAGAATCGCTACCCTTCACATACCCAAAAGCGATTTTCGGAGTCCTTATAAATTCGACATTATCCGATTAGCATTGAGTAAGTCGACGGTCAGCTCTTACTGGTTGACTGGTTGGTCTTTGGTGAGGATAAGGATCACAGGAGGATATCTTAGCCTCGTAGGACAAGAGCCCCGTTCGCATATCTGTCTCAGGCCGGATGGATGTGTGGGCGCGCCAGGTGTTACGGCTAAACGAACTCCCGCGCGGACTTACCCTCGTGTCGTCTGTTCTAATTTCAGAAAAAATCCCATTGGTTGCTCAAGGAAAGAAAAATCCGACTCGTTGTTCTAAAAAAAAATAAAAAAAAGGGACAAAAAAAATTATATATACATACATACATACATACATACATACATACATACATATATATATATATATATATATATATATATATATATATATATATATATATATATATATGTGTGTGTGTGTGTGTGTGTGTGTGTGTGTGTGTGTGTGTGTGTGTGTGTGTGTGTGTGTGTGTGTGTGTATGTATGTGTGTGTAGGCCTATATATCCCACTCGTTTTGCCACCATCATTATCAATTTCCCAAAATTCGACATATCCACAGAAGATCGAAATTTCTTCTTAAAAAATCTAAATCATACAGTTCCTGATAAAGCCCCGTAGGACCTCTCCATTCTGCTCCCGTGACTTACAAGCGACAGGAATCCCCCTCCATATCCCTATTTCAAGGCGGAATGGAGAGAATCCTGCCAAACGTAATGTTACCTTCTGAGCACGTGTGTAATGGGAATGTATGGGTGGACCTTCTGAGGCGAATAGTACCGCTTTGGCCTCGCTTGATGGAGTGCGGGCGTCCAGGCTACGTACTGGGGGGAAGCCGCTGCTCTCGCTTTGTTTCTCTCGCTTTCTCTCTTTCAATTTTTTCTCTTTGGTTTCTCTTGGTCTTTTCTTTGTTTCTTCATTTTTTTTATCAATGGCTTCATTATCATTATCTTCTTCTTCCTCTTCTTGCTTTGATGATGGTGATGATGATAATAGTAATAATAAGGATGATAATGATGATAATAATAGTAATGATGATGGCGATTATGACGATGATTATGATAATAACGATGATGATAATGATAATAACAATGAGGATGATAATAATAGTAATGATAATAACAGCGATAACACTAATAATAAGGATAATATAGAAAATTAAAATAATAATGATACTAAAAATAATATTAACAATGATGATAAAAATAATATTAACAATGATGATAAAAATAACGATAACAATAACAGTGATATTACTAATAGCAATACAAACACTACAGTAGATAAGATCAAACAGCATCCAAGTTCCCCAAAGGTATTTCAACCTCGGTAGGCATGAGACTAACAGGCTTTTAGAGTAACGCTTCTGCCGTTTCAATTATGTCACAGGCAACTCTCAGCCATCACGTAATGGACACCAAAGCGGCCACGCCTCTCGTTCGACGTTTGTTTGCCAAGCCGAGAGGGAAGAATTGCGGCGTTAAGAGGATCATTTGAAATCAACGAGATCTCATCTGTGTGGGGGAGTGGGGGGGAGGAGGAGGAGCTGTGTGCGTATGATTATCTTCCTTTCGCTCTTCTCTCTTCGTCTTGTTGTTCTTCTTTTTTTCTCATTTTTCTTTTTGTCTTCTTCTTTTTCTCTCTTTTCTTCCTCCTCCTCTCTCCTCTTCTTTTTCCTTTTCTTCCTCCTCCTCCTCCTCTTCCTTCTCTTCTTCCTCCTCCTCCTCCTCCTCCTCCTCCTCCTCCTCCTCCTCTTCCTCCTCCTCCTCCATCTCTTCCCCCTCATACCTATTTATTTGGCTTTTGTCCACCTGTCTGTATTCGTTTCATCTCTTCCCTTTTCTCCCAAGCGCCTCTTCCCCCTCTCACCATTTTCCTTCCCCCCCCCCCCCTCTATCGTTTACATTACCTTCTGGACCATTTTCTGTTTCCGTAGAGCGTAATGACTTTATCACATTTTCTTTACTTCATTTTTCAAACCTTTTCTGTTCTCCATTTATTCTCTCTTCTCCCTTTTTTTATTCGATCCCTCATTTCTCTATTTCTCCTCTTCATGCAACCCTTTTTTCGTTCCTTCGTCCATTTGTCTTTCTCTCTTCCTTTTTCTTTATATTCTCCCTTTCCCTTTCTTTGTCCTTTTCCTTCTCCCTCTATTCCCACCTTTTTTTATCTTTTCCTTTCCTTCCTTGTTTTCCCAAACTCATTCCTCCTTCCTCTTCACCCTTCTGTACTGTCTCTCTCCCCTCTTATTCTTTTTGTTTTTCTTTTTTCTTTTTTTCTTTTCACTTATCTTTTTTTCTTGAGGTTCTACCCGCGGCCGTGAGAGGGTTGCAGCAATGGTTGGGGAATTTCTCATAAAGCATCATTCTTTTTTTTTTACAATGTTAGTTTCTATCTCTTTTTACCAGTAAGTAACTTATACAAAAAAAAGAAAACATTTTTCACTTTAATCTTTTTTCACTAATGTTTTGAAAGTGAGCGTAAGGGCGGGGGAGGGGGGGAGCGAGGCGTTCGAGAGGATTAAAACGTTTTTTATCAGCATTAGGGTTTAGGCTTAAGCTGGACACATAGACACATCAAAAACGTTAGTTAAATTTTCAAGAAATTGGTCCTCACCTCCGGAAAATCCTTTCTCTCTCTCTCTCTCTCTCTCTCTCTCTCTCTCTCTCTCTCTCTCTCTCTCTCTCTCTCTCTCTCTCTCTCTCTCTCTCTCTCTCTCTCTCTCTCCCTCCCTCTCTCTCTCTCTCTCTCTCTCTCTCTCTCTCTCTCTCTCTCTTTCTTTCTCTCTCTCTCTCTTTCACCTCAGAACCACGCAAGAATCGTTTGGCCGAATCACCCTATATTCTTCAAACAAAGAAAGGAGAGGGTGGCGGGGAAGAGAGGGGAGAGGAGAGGGGGGGAAGAAGGGGAAGAGAGGGGGAAGCAGGAGAAAAGGGGGTAGAAGAAGGGCAGAGGGGTAGAGAAGTGAGCAGGGGGAGAGGGATGAGAGAGAGAGTGGGGAGGGGGGAAAGAGAGATGGAGAGAGAGAGAGAGAGCGTGGAGATGCCATTGATGATCGAGATACCCTTAAGTGGCGATCTGCATGTCGGGCCCGTACTTAGCTCATATAAAAATGGATGTATTTAGAGTGATAGCCGCCTCTAATTAAGCCCTCTGATCGCGCATAGTCCATTTGAGAGTCTGTCATTAACCTCCTTTTTTTCCCCCTCGGAACTCACTCATGATAAGTCTGAGACCGCGCGAGAGAGACCGTGGCCAGTCTTCTTGGTCTCTCGGCCTCTCGGGTGAATCTCCCTCCTCCTTTTATCACCATCGGGATACCACGTCCATCAAGGGAGCCAGGAGGGATAATTATATATATAGGGATACGATACAGACTCTCCTCACCTGCTTCTCCCTTCCGGAAAAGGTCTTCGACCCATCGGGGTTAATGGGGGGATGGGGGGGGGGGTAGAAAGGTGGTCGGTTTATTGTAAGAAGCAATGAAAGGATGTGATGATTTTGCCTTTGATTATGTCTAGGATGTTTAAAGATTAAGATGTATGCTTTATATATAGTGAAATTTATCTATGGTATAGATGAATTGGTAGATTAATAAATAAATTAATAGGCAAAGTATCTATTTGCCTCTTTTCTTTTCTTTTTCGTTTTCCTTTTTCTTTTTTTTGAAAATATATGTTTCTATTACTTTTTATTCTTTCTTTCTGTATTTTCTTCGTTCCTTTTGGCTCACTGACACTTTTTTACGACAATATATATTTTCCTCGGAAACCTCGTGAAGTTGCAGAGTTAAAAAAAAAGAAAATAAATAAACTCCTTTCTTCCTTAGTAAACTTTCTCTTCCTTAATATGGCAACAACTTTTGGTGTAATTATTTTCATCTTTTTTTTCCTTTCTCCCTTTCTTATTAATCGTAAAACTTCCCATGTATACTGTATATCCCCCCCGAGCACAGGGTAAAAATCAATGTTGTTTTCCCCTTGCTCTCTCTTCCATTGCAATAGCCTGTTTTAGTGAAGATAAAGTTATTTTGGTTTTCTGTTGTTTGTACCTGACAAGCAGCCAGCTACACATAACCTTTCCCCATGTAATAATGTTACTTATACGGCCCTCTATATTCTTAATCCTTTTGTGGCCTTTATTTTCCCCGACTTTTTTAATTTCGGGGGAAATGGTATGTTTGGTTGTTCGAGTGGGTATTTATGGCTTTGTTTGTGCGTGTGTTTGTTTGACTTTGGTGGGAGAGGGAAGAGAAAGGGGGGGGGGGTATGGCCGTGTTCTATTGTGTTTGCCTTTTTGTGGAGTATGTAAGGGTGCGTGTTTGTTTGGGATTTGCATTGTGTATATGTGTGTGTTTATGTGTGACTGTATGTTCACTTTTGTATTCATTATTATTGTGATATATTGATTATGGGTTTGTGTGTGTGTGTGTGTGTGTGTGTGTGTGTGTGTGTGTGTGTGTGTTTGTGTGTTTATATCTTCGAAAGACTTGCAAAATGTGTACTTATGCCTGAATTATTCACCTTTACAGCGATATTTACCTTCTTTTTCCCCTGTTTCTCCTTTTTTTTATCCATTTCATTCCTCATAACTATGCGGTTTTGCAACTTTGCAATCACGCTCCCTCCTCATTTCTTTCTCCACTTCTTCTCCTGTTCTTCCTCACACTTTCTTCTTATGAGTCTATTTATCTTTGCCTTTCGTGAACCTCGGGCTCTGCAACTGACAGCTCGCTCTCCATTTGCTCAATTCGCTTTTTATTGTTAATCACGGAAGTAATTCTCGTCTATTGCATGTTGACGACCCGTGCAAGAAATTTTGGCCCTCTGGGTGTTTGTATCTCCTATCCGTTTCCTATTCCTCCAAAGGAAGGATTTCATATCAATATTCATGAGACTTCTTTCTTTTCTTATTCTTTAAGTGTTTTCTTTTCTTTTCTCTCTCCTTTTTTTTTTTTTTTTTTTTTTTTTTGGGGGGGGGGTGTTGGATGGTGTCTCGCTTTCGTGGTTAGGGGGTAGGGGGTAGGGGGTGGGGGGTGAGTGGGTGTTAAAATCACGGTCTTCTATTAACTATTTATCCTCGAAGATGTTCATGTGAGTTATATTGTTATTGTCATTATCATTTTCTTTATCGCTGATATCATTATTATCATTTTCTTTATCGCTGATATCATTATTATCATTATCTTTATTAATCAGTATCATTATCGTTATCATTATTACTATGATTATTATTATTATTATTATCTTCCTTATTATAAAACTTATTATATTTATTTATATCACTTTTTTGTTATCCTCATCATTATCATAATTATCATCATCCAGTAAGATAATGTTATCATTATTGTTATCATTACCATTATCATCATGATTACTATTATTACTTACCATTATTTCTATCATTATTGTTACCATAATTATTACTATTGTCATCCTCATCATCATTACAACAGAAGCAACGAAAAAATCGCATCTTTAGAATAGACAAATAAAAGGATGAAAAAAAGAGAGAAAAATATCGAAAAAAAACGAACAAATCCGGAAAAAAAATCCCAGAGTCGCGCGAGAGATGATGAAGCTGCATGGAAGCCTCATCGAACTGAACCGAAACCTCGACCCCTGCGAGAATTAATTCTGACGAGGGGGTTCAGGTTCCTGTAACAAATTGTGGCTAATTGATGGGGAAGTGTTTGATGAATGATTCAATCTATTTCGGAAAGGTTTAGTGTCCATTTTGCTCTCGGCACTCCTCCCTCTCCCCCCCCCCCACCTCCCTCTTTCTCCCTCTCTTCTCGCTCTTTACCCTTCGCTTTTCTCTCTCTTGCTTTTTTTTCCCCCTCTCTGTCCTCTCTCTCTTACCCTTCTCTCTTCTTCTCCCTCTTTCCCTCTCTCCTCCCTCACTCCCTCTTTCCCCTCTCTCCTCTCCCCCTCCTTTTCCCTCTCTTCCTCTTAAAAATGGTTCCTTTTTTATCGCCGTCAACTCCCCCCCCCCCCCCCATAAATGGAAAAGAAGCATACAAATAAAGAAGACAAATAAATAAGTAAATAAACTTGCGGATCAGTAAAGAAAAGCTAGATAACTGAATTATTGAATAGATAGATTTATTAATAGATATGCAAACTAAGAAGGAAATATATGATTAGGTAAATAGATATATAAATATCGATGTCAGTAAATAGAGGAATAAATAGATAAATAAATAAATAGGGAATAGATGAAGAAGTAAATCAATAAATGAGGGAAGAAACGAATGTATGGATAATAAACAAATAAATAATCAAAGAATTAAGCAACTAAACAAAGAAAAGAGTGAATAAACAAACAGATAAATAGATAAACAAGAGAATATAATAAGCCTCCAAGAAAAATTATACTGAAATCTAAACAGATAAAAAATATCCATACCAATAAACAGGTTAAATACAAAAATTCTAATATGCATATCCAATAATTTTAAATCTACGTGATACATGATAAACTTCAAATATGTATATCCAACAAATAAACATGATAAATGCAAAACTTCAAATAAGTATATCCAACAAATTTAAATAAACATGATAAATATAAAACTTCAGATAAATATAATGAACAGATTTAAATAAACATGATAAATACAAAACTTCAAATGATTATACCCAACAGATATAAATATATGCAACCAAATCTATACATATATACGTATGGATGGTATTCGTTCCTCGTTCCATTGCTTCATTTCCCGTCGAACGATCTACACATTATCACCACCATCATAATGATTGCCAAACAGCCCGAGCAGGAGCGCACATTCGCTACGATGGCTATATAATTACCCATTAATGCCGGGCTTTTGTGGCGTATCGTAAAGCCTGAATTTCCGATAATTATGCATACATTGGCCATCGGAACACGCTGGAACTTTGATTTAGTGTCTATATGGATATTCTGATTTGCATATAGGAAGGTTGCGGTGTTGGTGGGTAGGGATGTGTTGTGTTTGTGTTTGGTTGTGTATCATTGTAGGTTCGTTTGTTTGTGTGTGTGTATATATGTGTAGGTTTTTGTTATTATTATTATTATCTCTGTGTATAATTTTTTTTTCGACAGGTTTTTTATTTATGGAGACCGATATTATGCAGGAAAATATATTGGTGTTTTTGATTTCCGTTCCCCTTTCTCTCCCTTTGGTGATGGAAATGTGTATGCAAAAATAAGAGTAAAATACGTTGACAAAATGAAGAAAATGCCAATTGGAAAACAGTCGATCGCCAACGAATGGTTTAAGGCAGGGGGGAGGGGGAGGGAAAGAGGAGGGGAGGAGAAGGGGGTATGAGAACCGTGACGAGAGGAGGGAGGAGGAGAGAAGAGGAGGAGGAGGAGGAGGAAGAGGCTTGTGGAGGGGGGGGGGGAGGGAGTCAAGCAAAACGAAAAAAAAACAATGCACCCTGACAATCCAGCCAAATATATAGGCCTAGCAAACCATTCCGGCCGAAATTAAAATCAATAACACTCCTGCGCCCAACGATAACGGACAATATATACCCAGGAGCTGTACCGTAACACCAATACGGAAGCCTCACCAGCCCCGTAGTAACAAATACCGGCGCTGCAACATTTCCTATTTCAGTGTAAACCATGGACCTCCCCATTCACGATAAACGTGTTCTGCATTCACTGGTACTTCTTGTCAAATGCTGCCAGACTTCTCTTATTCGCAACAAATTGATATGAGAAGAGCCGAGGCCATAGAGAACGAGATCGACGCTTGCCTTCTTCATGGAAAATGGGAAATCCTAGAGAGGGGTGGGTGGGGGGTGGAAAGGGAGGGACGGGGGGTGGGAAAAGGGGGGACGTGGGGTGGGGTGGGAAGGGGAGGGATGAGGGGTGGAGGAAGGGTAGGAAAAGAGGGAGGGAGGGCATGAGGGGGATGGGTAGGGAGGAGACAGGGGGTGGGAAAGAGGGGGGGCCAGGTTAGGGGGGAAAGGGGCAGGGAAGGGAAGCTGAGGTTAGGTAGTTGGGGGGGATGAAGGGGGGGAGAAATATGGTTGGGAGGGGAGGGGGAGGGGTAAGAGAGGGACCAAGAGAGGGGGTTGCTTGTGGTTGGGTGGGTGAGGGGAGTGACAAAGAGATGGGTGACAGGGGATGAGGGGGAGGGAAGTGAAAAAAGAAAGGCAGATAGAAAAGAGAGAGAGAGAGAGAGAGAGAGAGAGAGAAAGAGAGAGAGAGAGAGAGAGAGAGAAACAGACAGACAGACAGACAGACAGAAAGAGAAGAGATAGAGAAAGAGAAAAACAAACAAGGGATGGATAAAGGGGAAGGGGCATGCGGTGGGGGAGGGGAGAGACGAGGTCAGGGTTCAAGGGTACGGAGAGAGAGAGAGAGGAACACGAGGGGAGGGTAGCGAGGGGAAACGGCGGGTGTGAGTGAGGGGTCACACAGGAGAGGGGAGAGAACTCGTGTGTGCCTGTGCGGTTTCGAGGGTGAGGATGTTGAGGTCAGGAAGGGATGAAATGGGGGGTGGGGGGAGAAGAGGGGGGGGGGGCAAGCGACCAATGGCGTGGAAGAGAGGTGGAGGGAGAAGGGGGGGGGGAGAGGTGAGATGGACGAGGCCGGTCGTGTGGGATGTTATGGAGGGGGGAGAAGAGGGCCATGGGGAGGAGAGAGAGAGAGATGGGGGGGAGGGTTGATGAAGTGTTTCAAGGTTTGAACCATTCCATTTCAACACTTCAGATTGCTGCCATTACGTAATTATAAATCATAGTCCAATCTGCAGTTTCCAGTTGTATATGACAATTGGACTGGATCGCCATTATTGTAATTAAATGACGTTAACGCAGATGTATTATTGTTTTACCGTACCTGCATTATAAGGTTCATAGAAGGGGAGCTCGGGGGAGAAACACCGGCATATCCACAGCGAGAGAGAGAGTTATCGGCGCTATCGAAATGGCATCGAATCCCCCAATGTAATGTTTATTGAACTATGATAACGAGGCTGTACCTTACCCCGAGTCAAATTTCTATACATGTTACCATATCGAAAACCCATGAATTCCTGTAAAGCCACAAAGGAAAATGAATAGCCTTGCAATCTTTCTTCTCTCTCTCTCTCTCTCTCTCTCTCTCTTTCTTAATTCGTTTTCCTTTCCCCCCTCCTCTCCCTTTTTTGTGTCTTTTCGTCCACTCTTCTCTAATTGTAGGATGATTCTACGCGTCGTGAATTCCCGTAATGGTCTAGTATTTTAGAGCTAGATGCTGAGAGAAGCCCACCCTCCGTCTTCGCGTGACACTCAGCTGATCTGCCGGCTCCCAGATCACCTGAATGTTCCATTTTCCCAGAATGTCTCGCCTTCATCCCCTCTGCTGTTCATCTCGCAGCGAACACATGTTTTCCAGAAGCGAATGGAAAAGCTTGGTTCGAGAGCCTCGGCAGGAGCTTGTGTGCGCGCCGTACCCTCAGGGCCAAGCAACCTCGGCGGGGTTATTACTAGCGAGTCAGCCCCGCTAAACTCTCGTCCTGCCACAGACTCGAAATGGATTTTGAATTGCTCAGATGCACATTAAAGGCAGTAGCCAGCGCGAGGGGTTATAAAAATAAATCGGCCTCGAGAGCGTTCCATACAGCCCTGCCGTTCGTACAAGGCAGGGTTGTGGGTCTCCCGGGGGTCCGTGAGAGACAGCCACGGTCACAACTCGGGTTATGCCGTGAGAGACTACTCCATTCTATCTTATCGACTCCTACATAGCCTGTGAAATGAGATCCGCCAGTTGATGCAAAAACCCAGTTCAAGAAGCGTGAATCCAAAGTCCATTTCATCGAACAGTCACAGGCGAAGCAATTCCACAAATAGCTTCTAAGTCTGTCCCGGGAGATTGCTGAAGCCCCCTCCTTCATATTTATGGTGTCTCTCTCTCTCACTGTTTATGGTGAGGCCGTGAATTATAGCACTGCAAAGGGCCGTGCTCGAGTACAGTTCACCATAGCTCGCGCGGGGCCGGGTTGGCATTGCAGGCAGAACACACGAGCAGTTACCAGTTAACACTAACTAACGGTGTCCAAAGAGAATGGCTGCAGCGGGGAAATTTAGCTAGGTATGTGCGTCGCGGCGTTCGGGGTTTAATTCCAAATTAGCGAGTTCATTACCTTTGTGTTATTGTTATCTTGACACACGGGGAACATGGGGTTCACGGGAGGGTGATAACAAGCACAAGGGCGGGTAAGAGGGGGAGGGGGAAAGTAGGAGAAAGTGGGAAGGAAAGGAGAGGAGAGAAAGGAGGGAAAGTGAGAGAGAGAAAGAGAGAAGGGGAGAAAATTTCGGAGAGGGGGAGAAGGTAGAAAGGATAAAGATAAGCACAGAAAGGGAAAGGGAAAAGGAAAAGTCAGATACAGGGAGGAAAAGGAATGGAAAAGGAGAGAGAAAAGAAAACAGGGAAAGGGGAGAAAGGGAGGAGAGGAATAGGAGGGGGGGAAGGGGTAAAATGACGTCTCTCTCTCTACCTGATCGATGGTTGAATGAGACTCGGGTTCCAGGACTTAATTCACCACGCATGTCATGGTATTTGTTCGTTCAGAGGGTCAGGGGCAAGTCAGGCGGTCGTAGGGAAAGGCAGCTCGCACCGGGGACCATCAGCGGCCCTTTTAACCCCCGTGAGAAATGCGATTCATGTGCGCAGGTATAATGTGTTGTATAGTGATGACGGTGATGATAAATATAATGGTAATGATGAGCATACTTTGAAAATTATAATAATTATAATATTAATGATAACAATAGTAATGAGGAAGATGATAATAATAATGATGAATAATAATAATAATAATAATAATAATAATAATAATGATAATAATAATAACAATAATAATAATAATAATAATAATAATAATAATAATGATAATAATAATAGTAATAATAATAACAGTGATGATGATGATAATAATGATAAAGATCATAATAATAATAATAATAATAATAATAATAATGATAATAATGATAATTATTATTATTATCATTATTATTATT
>NC_051422.1:18819509-18824509 GCF_015228065.2 Penaeus monodon
ATAATGATAATGAAACTGACAGCATTAGCAAAATATTGATGACAATGATAATTATCATCAATAATAATATTAATAACCACAATAATAATAATAATAAGTATAATATACCCCAAGGAATATCATCTTGCCAGTATGTCATATGATTAGCCTTAATAGGCCTCATTACGTCCCGCAGGTTTACAGGCCCATTTTGATAATTGAAGACGTGCATATTAATCGTTGCAACATCTGAGACGTTTTCCAAAGACTTGTTTGGTTGTTGGGAGTAAAGAGAGCGGGAGAGGTTGTAGGTGAAGGCATTGCGGGGTTAAGGTGTATGCTGCTAAACGAAATGCATAGAAGTACAAATATATATATGGTGTGTATATGCATACACATACACACAAATATATATATCTGTGTGTGTGTGTGTGTGTGTGTGTGTGTGTGTGTGTGTGTGTGTGTGTGTGTGTGTGTGTGTGTGTGTGTGTGTGTGTGTGTGTGTGTGTGTGCACATATAGATATTGTATGTTTATACATGGACGGCTAGTATTTCTTCATGTTTTCATCACAGTTGTATACATTATGATTTGCTATTAAATTTTCTTGTTTCATTTAAGCTATATTGTCTTTCATAATTACATGCACACCCTGAACACATACTCACACAAAGTGATATGGCTAAGACGATGACTATATATATATATATATATATATATATATATATATATATATATATATATATATATATATATATATATATATATATATATATATATATATATATATATATATATATATATATATATGCACACACACACACACACACTATGTGTATGCACATGTGAAACCCCATATCGAGACACATGGCCGTACATGCAATGATTAAAAACAAATACATCAATTACTGCAGGATAAACAGACACAACACGAACATAACTGTACATTATCGTAAGCAAACACGCTATAAAAACTAACACGCACACACAAGACCTGAAATTAATCTCTACATTTCTTGATTCATCAGGTACGGGCGGCGCCTCACCACGTGGTCCGTCCGCCGACATAAACAAGGTCTCGTCGATTTCTCTTCCTCCTTCGTTCCTCCTCAATCCTCCTCTTCCTTTTCCCTTTCTCTTCCCTTCTCGTCCCCTTCGCTTTTCTATCTCTTTTATTCCTATACTCTTCTACTATTCCCCATTCCCCCTCTACTCCTTCCTTTCCTCCTGACTCCTCCTTATCCCTGCCTTCTCTTCCTCCTCACCCTTTCCCTCCTTCCCTTTTCCCTGCCTCCCCTACTCCCCAATCCTTCCCCTCCCTCTCCTCCTTCTCCTCCGCCCTCGCCCCAGCCCCCTACCGCCCACATCCAGCCAGCCGACGGGCGTGAGTTCGACAATGGTCATACTTCTTCAGCGCTGAGGATACGGGCGGCACACGCAGACGTTGGAACCGGCCTCCATGATGCATCGCAGCGGGGAGAGAGAACCTGGGTTTGTTTTTACTTGGCTCTGAGTTATGGCGGGTTTTAGGGTATCCGGTAGTGAGAGGGGGGCAGGGAGGGGCGGGGAGGGAGGGGAGGACTGGGAGGGAGGGAGGGGAGGGGAGGAGTGGGAGGGAGGGAAGGGAGGGAAGGGAGGAATGGAAGGGGAGGAAGGGAGGGATAGGAGAGAGAGGGAGGGATGGGAGGGATAGGAGAGAGGGGGGTGGGAGGGAGGGGGAGGGGAAGGGAGAAGGATAAAAGGAGGGATGGGAGGGAGGAAAGGATAAAGGGAGGGTGGGGAAAGGAAGAGAGGATATAGGAAGACGTGAGCAGATGAAAGCGAGGTAGAGTGGGGAGGGTGAGTGGGTGGGATGGAAGGGGGTGGGGGCAAGGAAGGGCAGGGAGTCAGATTTACAAGCGCGAGAGAGAGAGAGATAGAGAAAGAGAGAGAGAGAGGGAGAGAGAGAGAGAGAGAGAGAGAGAGAGAGAGAGAGAGAGAGAGAGAGAGAGAGAGAGAGAGAGAGAGAGAGAGAGAGAGAGAGAGAGAGAGAGAGAGAGATAGAGAATGTGAGACAGATACAGACAAACACACACACACACACACACACACACACACACACACACACACACACACACACACACACACACACACACACACACAAATAGAGACAGAAAATGTCACAAAAGCAGCTGAGGTTAAGGGGTGGAGCTACAGACAGATCGAGGTTAGCGCCGGCAGGAGGGGAAAGGGGTAGGGGGAAGAGGGTAGCGAGGAGGCAGGGAAGGAAGCAGGGTGGCGATAGGGTAAGGACACAGGGTCAGGGTATGTAAGGGTGAACGGAATAAGGGTTCAGGGCAGGGGATGAAGGAAGGGCGTAGAAGCGAGGGCAGGAAATGGGAGGCTACGTGGCTGTCGTTAGTAAGCAGTTGGATGCAAACAAGGGTATCGACAGATTTTTGTTCTCTCTGTATTTATCTGTTTGCTCGTTTTCTTTTCTTTTCTTTATCTGTATTCTTTTTTTTTTTTTTTTTTTACCATCGCAAATAGCATTGACGTTCTTTTTTATTCTCTTTCTTTCTCTATTCGTCTCTTTTCTTCTTTACTTTTCTTCCGGCGTAAATAAGGTTATCGACGTTTTTCTTTTATTTCTTCCCTTATTGCTCCTTTCCATTTCTTGTTCTATACATTTTCCTCCCTTTCTTTTACTTTCGCTGGACGCAAACAAGGGTATATCAACGGTTTTCTTTTCTCTACTTTATTCCCCTTTCTTCTTCTTCTTCTATCTTCTTCTATACGTATCGACGGTTGTCATTTCTCGCTACTTTTATTCCTCTTTCTTTTCTCTTCCTTTCTTCTTCTTCTACAGTTTGTTTTCCTTCCGTCCTTTCAGTTACAAACAAGGGTATTGGCGTTTTTCTTTCCCCCTCTATTTATTCCTCTCTTCTCCTTCTATCCCTTTTATTCTTTCGTTCTTTCACTTCGTTCTTTTGCCTCCCCGTCGTAAAGGTCCGCCCAACACCTGGCTGCGGGCGAGAGCGGGGGGGGGGGGAGGTCAGTGATGGCTCAAGTGGGATTTGGATTCCACAGATCAATAGCAAAATTGATCCTTGCAATTGTGTACTTCGTGTGTGTGTGTCTCTCTCTATCTCTATCTCTGTCTGGCTGTCTATTTGTCTGTCTATCTGTCTGTCTGTCTGTCTATCTCCTTTTTTTCTTTTTCTCTGTTTCTCTGTTTCCCTCTCTCTCTCTCTCTCTCTCTCTCTCTCTCTCTCTCTCTCTCTCTCTCTCTCTCTCTCTCTCTCTCTCTCTCTCTCTCTCTCTCTCTCAGTTCCCCTTCTCTCCCCTCTTCTAACTCTCATTGTATCTCCTCCCCCTACCACCTCTCCCCTCCCTCCCCTCCTCGCCCTCCCCTCCTTCCCCCCACCCTCCCCCTCCTTTTGGATTACGATGGCTTTGACTCTTGTAATTGCAAATAACGCCTGGGTTATTTATGGCAAGCACAGCAAAGGCTTGATCAATAGAAGGGTACCGTGCTTGCGTGATTCCGCCATTTCAATTCACACTTTCTTTTGTGATTATTCAGAACCAGATGCATCAAAGCTGCCTGCAGACTCCTAACACATTCATTTATATATTTCTCTTTTGATAATGGTTTAGGAAATTCGAATTACACGCATGCACAAAATGCAACGAATAGATATAAATATGAATATACTTATATATATATATATATATATATATATATATATATATATATATATATATATATATATATATATATATATATATATATATATATATATATATATGTATATATATATGTTTATATATACATACATATATATATATATATATATATATATATATATATATATATATATATATATATACATATATACATATATAAATGGATTAGTGTCTCGTCATAATAACCATGTCACTTTAATGCGATCGTAAAAGTCTATCTGGAATCAACTGAAAAGAAAATATGTGATAAAAATGTCAAAAGAGGATAAGGCATAGTAGACGGAATATATTGCGAAATATATGCTACAGAATTCTTTAGCAATAAAGCTACGTATTGATCTTTTACGATATACGCTTAGCTAATGGCGGCAGACTTATTAATAATAATTTGTGAGATAATGATCATAATGATAATGGTAGTGATGATGCTTCAGCCGATACTAATAATATTACTATTTCTACAATAATGATACAATAATAATAATGATAATGGGAATAGTAATAATAATAACAATATATAATAATGATAATAATAATAATAATGATAATAATGATAATAATAATAATAATAATAATAACAGCAACAACAACAATAGTAATAATAATAATAGTAGTATTGATAATAATAACAATTATAATAATAATGATAATTATTATCATTGTTATTATAAACATAAGAATGCTAATCATAATAATGATAGCCATAATGATAGTGATGATGATAATAATAATAATAATGATAATAATAATAATAATAATAATGATAATAATAATAATAATAATAATAATAATAATAATAATAATAATAACGATAATGATAATAAATATAATAATAATAATGATAATAATGATGATGATGATAATAATAATAATAATCAATGAAAACATTAATTCATTAACAACGTATTCATTGGTAATGACAAGCAAAGTAAAATTCCAAAAGTTATCCTTAATACTAGTGCTAATGATTATAACAAAGCCGGTAAAAATAAGAACCCTAATTATATCATTATAATTATGGCATTGTGCTGATTATTAGGATAATTATCACAAAACTAATGCGATCATTATGACTGACACTGGTATTATCTTTATTATTAACAGTAGTAGTTGGTTTTAGTATTCATATGTTGTTATAGACTGATAATAGTCTTATAATTTGTTTGATTATCATTCCGTAGCAGTTTCTTTTATGATATCATTAACTGGACTCAACGAACAAGCAGAGAATGAATCGCAGTGAAAAGCAACTGAAAAGATGATAGATAAAAAATAAAGGGACCAAATTCAGTG
>NC_051422.1:18829509-18832009 GCF_015228065.2 Penaeus monodon
GCAATTATAGCGAAATTGATCCTTCCAATAAGTGTTTTTAAGGGCTATAACCTTGTAGATATTATAGATATTATCGGACGTACCATCACCGCAACGAAGGATTCATTTTCGCTGACTCATGATCTGGTCACCTGTCATGGAGTCTTCTATGTTCAGCCATTTTCCAGGCAACTCCATTTACTTTTTTTTTTTTTTTTTATAACTATTGCATTTTCATTTCACATTTCTGCATTTCTGTAAAATCATATTTCTGAATTGTATGTGTATATTAAAAAAAAAAACATTTTAGTTATTACTCTTTTTTACATAGTTTCCAAATCATTTTGTATACTATTCGTGTATTTTTTTTTTTTTTTATCATTTTCTTTATATTAGAAATGATCATTTATTTATCAAATCAGTATTTTCTCTCTGTTATTATATTGAACATTTAATTATAAGGTCACTGAAAGTTGGTTTAGTACTTTGATCTTTATTGATAGAATAACCTTAGCTTAGTACAAGGAATCAATTCACCGAGCGAGTCCTGGAGAGCCGGCGCCGAAGACGAGGCCGATTCCGCCGGCGAGGAGGCGCTCTGGAACTTCTTCTGGAACATGACGTCATCGCTGGATATTGTAGTGCCCCCTGGACGTATACTGAATGTATCCTGAGGGGGAGCTAGTCCGGTATACCTTCAGTATACGTAGCAGGAGGCACTACCGCCTCGTAGACACGCCCCTTATCAGCAAGCTCCGCCTATCTTGCAACACAGTGCCTTCCGATGTCAACGCTGTGCTTCGCCACAACAAATACCTCAAGCGTCGGTCAAGTCTCAAGCGGCGCCGACCGTATTGCTGCTAATTGGCCGGCGGCAGGGCATGGTCCACCTAGGGGGAGGGGCTTGGGTATGAGGCCCCGCCCTCTCGGTGACGTGGCAGTGACGTGGAAACACCTCACTGGCACCGTGTACCCTGCAGTCGTGACGTCATCGATGCCGTGACACGTACCGATGGCACAATCACATGGGAGGCAAACGCTGTTGTATTTCACGGCAACATGAGCCGTGTTTCTTATTCTAAAATAACGCCTTATAACTAAGTTTCCATTGTAAATTTTACCAATAAATACCATATATACGCAAGAATTTCTCTTATCCGAATTGACACCTCCTAAACACAGGCTGCCAACAGGCCACACATTCGCCCAGTGACCACCAAGGTGATTACGTCTTAATTGGGTCTACATTGAAATTCCACTCACACACACACACTGTATTCTGCCGAAGGTCTAAAGGCTAGGTTTCGCCGACAGAACCATAAATCGCCCTGACAATACTACTGACAAATTTGTTTTTATATTTTACATTGAGTGACGAGCAATTATAGAAATTTACAAAGAGACAGTTGAACAAATTGTTTCCTAACCAATTCACAACCGAAAAGAATATAAGAAATATGATAATTCTATGCAAATAACAATTTAAGACAAAAGATACCTCGCCTGACTTAAGACTGGAAACATAATTTATTGAAACGCACAGTGCATATATGAATGATTAATAATAGAGATGACTTAACATTATGCAGGCTACAGTATCAGTACGCCCAAACTAGGTATGCGCATGTATAAGGCTTCATTAAGTAACGGATGCACACACATACACAGACAAAATATATGGTATACACAAAATATATTCCAATAGTATATAATAGTGCGTGCTCTACAGTTTGACACTTTTGAAAATACTTATGGAAGTACAAATGCTCAAACTAATATACACATTTTCAACAATGGAATAAGAAAGAATAAAAATAACTATGAAGATGTCTGAAAAAAATATAGAGACATAAAATAGATACATTGTATGTATGCAAAATATCTTGTTTCCGCTACAAACATGAAGACATTATTAATAAATGTAACTTGTTCACAAATGTAACTAATATCCGGATGTCCATAATGGTGATACTGACACACCCGTTGATAAACACGCAATTCTCTGACTCTCAGCTTACATATAAAAGAAGGTATGTGTGTGTTGGCAGTGATATATTTATGTAAGCATATATAAAAAAACGTTCAGCTAACTCTGCACAAACACATACAATCACGCACAGACACGTGTGTGTGTGTGTGTGTGTGTGTGTGTGTGTGTGTGTGTGTGTGTGTGTGTGTGTGTGTGTGTGTGTGTGTGTGTGTGTGTGTGTGTGTGTGTGTGGTGTGTGTGTGTGTGTGTGTGTGTGGTGTGTGTGTGTGTGTGTGTGTGTGTGTGTTTGGCATTTATCTATATATTTATATATATATATATATATATAATATATATATATATATATATATATATATTTATATATATATATATATATAATATATATATATATATATATATATATATATATAAATTATATATATATATTATATATATATGTATGTATGTATGTATATGCATACGTATATATATATGTACATATATATATGTGTGTATACATATATATATATATATATATATATATATAATATA
>NC_051422.1:18849509-18859509 GCF_015228065.2 Penaeus monodon
TATATATATATATATATATCTATATATATATCTATATATATGTATATATATGTATGTATATATATGTGTATGTATGTATATGTGTGTGTGTGTTTTTGTGTGTTTATACACACACACACACACACACACACACAAACACACACACACACACACACAAACACTCTTATATATACATATACACCTACAAACATCCAAACTCGTGTTTCTTTGCTTGGACACATTCACACACACATAGGATAATAACCCGTAACAATATACTGCATTAAATGATACTCTCACTATGTGTATGTATATATATATGCGTCTGTATGGTTGTGTTTATCTGTGTTTATATCTATATTTGTGCTTGTGTATGTATATGCATGCGTGTGCAAGAATGTGTGTGTGTATGTGTGTGTGTGTATGTGTGTGTGTGTGTGTGTGTGTGTGTGTGTGTGTGTGTGTGTGTGTGTGTGTGTGTGTGTGTGTGTGTGTGTGTGTGTGTGTGTGTGTGTGTGTGTGTGTGCCTGTGTGTGTGTGTGTGTGTGCCTGTGTGTGCCTGTGTGCCTATGTGTGTGTGTAGGTGTGTGTGTATGTTTGTGTGCTCACCAAACACCCTGCGGTTTGGAAACATGAGGAGCCCACCTTTCTTAACGAAGTTGTCTACTTTAATTAGTTGACACCGTCCATTATTCCTTCCAGGTCTCCCGAATACAACTCTTTTCTCCTCTCCAACGTGTTTTGTGGACAGTGAAACGATTTCTTTTCTTCAGCTTTTCTCCTTATCGACGAGGGAGGGAAGGGTAAGGAAGGAGGGAGAGTGGGATGGAAGGGAGGGAGAGTGGAAAGGGAGGGAGGGAGGGAGGGAGGGAAAGGAGGGAAGGAGGAAGGGAGGGAGAGAGGGAAAGGAAGGATGGAGGGAGGGAAAGGAAAGGAAGGGAAGGGAAGGAAGAGGGCAGTGAAGAAAGAAGTGAAGTGAAGTGAACCAGAATGGAAATACGGAAAGGAGAGAAGGGAAGGAAAGAGGGAGAGAAGGAGGGGAAGGAAAGAAGGAGGGAAGGAGGGGAAGGGAAGGAACGAACGTTTTTTCTCTCCCCCTCATCACCCCATCACAAGAACCACACGAACACGGATTGGCCACCTGTTTGCTCATGCCGAGGAGGAGGCCTATGGATGGGGGGGGGGGGGGGAGTGGATCTCGTGTCTGCTTGGAAGGAGGCTGGAGTGGGGGGGGGGCTGAGCCTATTTCTCTATCTATCTATCTATCTATCTATCTATCTATCTATCTATCTATCTATCTATCTGTCTATCTATCCATCTATCTGTCTATCTATCCATCTATCTATCTATCTACATGTATGTGTGTGTGTATCACTTATTCACATTCACTAGTTTTAGGATTCCCCTCATCGCTGCAGGTATATATATATGTGTCTTCTAGGATGTGATTATGCTGTTTGTTTGTTCCTGTTTAAAAGGGTGTATCTGTGGACTGGATGGTGGCTCGATAGATAGATGGGATAGATGGATAGGGAGAAGGAGGATGGGAGATTAAAAAGAAAAAAGAGAGTGGATAAAGAGGTGATAGTTTTAGGGAGGGATAGGAGAGAAAGAGTGATAGAGAGAAGGATGGCTTGATAATTGAGGGATGGAAAGAGGGAGGAGAAAAGAGAGAGAAAGGGAGGAGAGGAGAAGAGAGAGAGAGAGAGAGAGAGAGAGAGAGAGAGAGAGAGAGAGAGAGAGAGAGAGAGAGAGAGAGAGAGAGAGAGAGAGAGAGAGAGAATGGCATAAAGTGAAAACCAGATAGAAAGACAGAGACAGAGAGGGAGAGACAGACAGGTATAGATTGATGGATATAGACTGCTAGGAATAGACAGCCAGTCAGACAAACAGGTGGATGGATAAATAGATAGATATATAAATAGATAGATAGATAGATAGATAGACAGATAGATAGATAGATAGATAGATAGATAGAGAGAGAGAGAGAGAGAGAGAGAGAGAGAGAAAGAGAGAGAGAGAAAGAGAGAGAGAGAAAGAGAATAAGAGGGAAGCAGAGAGATGGAGAGCCAGAGAGGGAGGGACAACCAATCAAAGTGAAGCCCGTGAATGGAGACGAATCCCTAACAATAAACAAATAAACAAACAAACAAACAAAAGTTAGAACACCATACACACCCAAAAGACAAAAGCAATAAAAATGGCAATAAGCAGAGAAAAACGATGATGACGATGTCAGAGGCGCCGTTTGACGAACGAGGTGATAGGGACAAAGCTCTCGATAATGAAAGTTGAATGAGGAAACCATAAGCATGAATCACGGTGAGTCATGAACGGGGGTGCCTGCGTAGTGATGAGAAGTGTGATGAACTAAACCGCTTTGGTGATGGATGGGAGGTCACGGTGATAACTCTGGCTTGGTGTTCGCCGGTTCTGGTTAACTAGCGGTTAACAATTGCAAATAAAGTAGAGTAATAATAGTAATAATAATAATAATAATGATGATAATAATAATGATAATAATAATAATAATAATAATAATAATAATAATAATTATTATTATTATTATCATTATTATTATAGTAATAATTATAATAATAATAACAATAATAAAAATAATAATAATAATAACAATATTAATAATAATAATATAAGGTCACGAGTAAGTGTAAATAAGAGACTGAAAGGGGAAGATATGGGGAATCAGGGGAAAAGGGGGGCTTTAAGGGAACGTGATCGAGATGGTAATGATGTGGATGAAGAAAAAATAGACGAGAATATAATGATGGATAATGATTAACATAATCATAATACGAAGAAAGCTAGCATGCAATAGTGACATTTATGATAATTGAAGTGCAATAGAAAATGAGGATGGCAGTGACAGTAAATATGACGAATTGTGAAGGAGGTAACGGTCTTACGAACCAAGGAGAAAGAGGAAATGCTGAACAAAATGGACATGGAGAAAGAAAGAAAGAAAGAAAGAAAAACGAAATAAGCGATGATGATGATGAAAAAGACAATTAAGAAAAGGATAAAAGTCTGGTAGTACAGACAAGTGATAAACCCGTACTGGCATAGAAATATGATGAAAGGTGACGGCATAGAAAAGTATCATAAATGCAAAATCATTAGAAATGTGATTGAAATCCGATGCGACTGAAAAACCTCGAGAATGAAACGGCATAGATAAAACCAATCAATAAAAGATATGAAAGGAAAATATAGACAGAACACGTGGTAACGAAGCGAGTGACGTAAGAGTTAGAAAAGCGAGAGAAAGAAAAATGAACGCAACATCCGGAAAGGAAATGGAATATATATGTATATTTTAGAAAAAAAGTTATGTTGATGGAAACTATTGCAAATCATAGAGAGGAGAGAAAAAGCGAAGGGGTGACAGGTAATAGTTATAGGATTATAAGGAAATAGTAATGAAAAATGATGACAGGAGAGAACAAAAAAAAAATCCAGAAAACCGTGACGAGGAATGACCCCCGTGATAAAATATATGGGATTAGTTGAAATATATAAAGAAGATATAAATACTAAAAAAGTCAGTCTGCCAGAGACACCCCGGAGGTAAAAAAGCGACATGATCCGCTGTCATATCACCCAATGGGGCTCATGACACAGCAAGAGATCCCCTGTAAGCCGTGCACGTGGAAATGTCTGTGTTAGTGAGACAAAGAGCGACAGCCTTCACTCAGTGGCCTCAAGAACACGCAAGATAATAGAACGGGAAAAGTGCATCTGCTGTATAGCGTGGTCTTAGAGTGAAATCGGTGGTCGCCAGATGGAAAACGTGAATGTTGTTGGCAATTACATCTGTGTTCAAGACGCGATATCTAGAACTATTTCATAAGTGAAAGAGAGAGAGAGAGACAGAGACAGAGACAGATGAAATGAAGAAAAATTGTGATTAAAGAAATCGATCGACCTTTTCACACAGTCACCATGAAAATTATTGAAAATGATTTCTTCATCCCCCTCCCCCTTAAAAAAAAATCAGTCTAATGATCTTGAAAGCGAAGATGACGACGAAGATCAAATGACAAGATGAAATGACCGGAGAAAAGTACTGGTCGATCTGATGAAAAGGTGCCCCAGGTGAGACTGACGAAGCTAAAATGGCGGCACCTTGGAAGATGAAGACAAAGGAGCGAGTGGAAGCGAAAGACATTAAGCCAGGGGAGGAATCGGTTACCTCCGGTTGCTGATCAATTCTCTAAAGAAGGTAGAAATTTTATGACTTGGAGGTTTTTAGAACAGAGAGCTAAATAAAAGGATGTACATGATATAAGAAGCCTGATAAAGCATAGATACGATAGATACATGCAAGAAAGTAGTTTGGTTGAATAAAGGGAAGATGGCATGGGATATGTTGCAATTGCTAAAAAAAAAGTGAAATACATATAATAGCAATGTTACATATAATAGTAGTAACAGTGCATTATCCCGAAAGGAAAACCATTGAGAAAATTAGAAGACTGAATGTTTTAACAGGTGTTTAACAATAGTTCGTAGACGTAACAGAGGCTACAGAAGGAAACCAACAAATTGGGAATAACCGGGGAACAATAAAAAAGCTGGAGAACAGTGGCCGAGATGACGTTAAGGACGGAATGCGAACAAAGACATAATGAACACAAGGGGAAAAATAAGGAGTAGGAGGAAAAATAAGAACTGAAGATACAGAAAAAAAAAATCGAAAAAAACAGACTCGTATATATGAAAAATCTGATCTTAAGTGTTTAATGAAGATGTCATTGATTAACTTCGATACAAATGACAGATCCCATGGCCGAACAGACGTACGTAGACACTCAATGGCCAATCAATAGAATCATTAATTCTACGTTTACGATAACGACTTGTTATTCCATCATTCATTAATAAAGTACCTAATGATATGCAAATACAAATACCCCCTCCCCCTACTCCACAGAGCCCCCTAACCCACTCTTTACCTCAATAATTAGGATTTGTCGAACACACTTTTTTGGATCGCATCAGCCACCATCATGGTAAGTTTGTTTTGTTTCGTTATTAAATATCTTACTTTTTTGCTGATAAAAGAACATACGTAATAATAGTAGTGGTGTTGTTTATATTCATAATGATAGTGATGACTCGAGATAAAAGGGTAAATAAACAAAGGATTATGAATTGATTACCATAACAATCACTGTGATGATATTCTGTAGTTGTAGTAGGAGTTTCGGTAACATTAGCAGATTTAACATCATCGAACTCATTATCATATGCATTAGTAGTAGTATTGGAAGATGAGGCTGTTGGAAGATGTGGCAGTAGTACGCTTATTACGCCCACTGTTACTAGTACCATTACTACTACTACTACTACTAATGCTAGCACCATTATCCTTTAAATTTCTATCACAAATACTAGTACCATTACTACTACTACTACTACTACTACTGCTACTACTACTACTACTACTACTACTACTACTACTACTACTTCTACTACTACTACTACTACAACTACTACTACTACTCCTGATGATACTGATGATGCTGATGATAATAATCTTGATAATGATAATAATAACAATAATGATAAATAATGTTAATGATATTTATTATAATAATATTAATAATGATAATAATCTAGTCATAATAATGATAACAGTAACAATAAATATAATGATAATAAATAATGCTGATACAAAATGCTAAAGATAATAATAATGATAATGACAACAACAATAATAATAATAAAAATAATAATAATATTATTATTATTATTATTATTATTATTATTATTATTATTATTATTATTATTATTATTATTATTATTATTATCATTATCATTATTATTATTATTATTATTATTATCATTATTGTTATTATATTATTATTATTATTATTATTATTATTATTATTATTATTATGATAATCCTCCTCTTCCACATCATCAAGACTATCACTATTATTACAACAGTAGAAATGATAATAATAATAATAAAAATAATAAGAGTAACAACATTAATGAAAATGTTTATAACAACAACAGAAACAACAACATTTCCTAAAAGTAACAGGCAAAGAAAAGAAAGAAAAAATCCTGAAAGTAATAGACAAAAAAAATCAAGAAAAAAAAAAATGAACAAGATAGATACTGGAAATTGTAATTATAATAATAATGAAATAATAAACAAGTGAAAAAATAAGAAGATTGGAAATAAGATTAAGAACAAAAATACTAAAAAGAAAATAACATTAACAATAATATTAATAGTGATAATAATAGCAATAGCAAAGATAATAATAATAATATCAATGACAATAACAAAAGTAATAAAAATGATGATAATAATAATAGTAAAAATAATAACGAAATAATAATAATAATAATAAATAATTAATAATAAATAATAATAATAAATAATAATAATAATAATAATAAAAATAATAATAATAATAATATAATAATAAATAGTAATAATAATAATAATAATAATAATAATAATAATAATAATAATAATAATAATAATAATAATGATAATAATAATAATGAGAATAATGATAATAATGATAATAACAATAACGATAATAATAATAATAATAACAACAACAACAACAGCAACAACAACAACAATAGAAAGTGATAATAGTAATAATATTAGTAAGAATTATAGTAATAATAAAAAATAAATAATAATGATAATGAAAATGATAAAAAATAATAATGATAAGAGTAATAATAACAACAACAACAATAATAAAAATAAAAATAATTGTTAATAATAATAAAGATGTTGATAACAATAATAATGATAATAACAATGACAATGATAATAATAATAATATTATCATTAACACATAATAATGATGATGATAATAGTAATTTTAACAATAATGATGATGACGACTCCCATTATCATTATCCCAACTACTATTATCATTATCGTTATTGTTATCATTATCATTCATATTATTATCATCATTACCATTATATTATATTTTTTCATCATCATTATTATTAATCGTCATTAATAATAGTAATAGTAGTAGCAGTAGTAGTAGTAGTAGTAGTAGTAGTAGTAGTAGTAGTAGTAGTAGCAGTAGTAGTAGTAGTAGTAGTAGTAGTAATAAAAATTATAATAATAGAAAAAATAATGATAACAGTAATGAAACAAAATAATAACAGCAACGATGATGGAGACGATGATGATGATGATGATGATGATGATGATGATGATGATGATGATGATGATGATGATGATGATGATGATGATGATGATGATGATGATGATAATGATAATGATAATAATGATGATAATGATGGTGGTGTTGATAACAACAATAATGATGGTAATGATGATAATAATAAAAATAATGTTAATAATAATAACAATAATAATAACAATAATAATAATAATAATAATAATAATAAATAATAATAATAATAATAATAATAATAATAATAATAATAATAATAATAATAATAATAATAATAATAATAATAATAATAATAATAATATAATAATAATAATAATAATAATAATAATAATAATAATAATAATAATAATAATAATAATAGTAATAATGATAATAATAATAATAATAATAATAATAATAATAATAATAATGATAATAATAATAATAATAAGACGAAGAAGAAGAAGAAGAACAATAACAAAATAATAAAAATAATAAAAGAAAAAAAAGAAAGAAAAAAGAAAAATGTGATAATGATGATAACAATGATAGTGATAAAAATAAGGATAATGATAATAATAATAATAATATTAATAATGATAATAATGATAATAATAAAATAATAATAATAATAATAATAATAATAATAATAATAATAATAATGATAATAATAATAATAATGATTTTCATAAGAATGCAAATAATAGTAAAAGTATTTATAATTAAAAAGTAAAAATAATGATAACAATAACGAAACAACGATATGAACAATAAAGATCAAACAATTAGAGTAAACAACATTAACAATGACAATTATGAGATAATCATCATTATCAACGTCATAAATGTAGAACTAATTTCATTGCCTTTCCATCTTCAACGCCAACAGGCCCCTTAAAAACAACAACAACTGACCCGCTTCAGAGGAAAACCATATATAGCCATTAACATAAGCCTAGGAAAACAGTAATAAAAGAGAAAAAGGGAACCGTAAATCCCCCCCTTTTCCCTCTCCCTCCCTCCAAGCAGATGTTCTAAGCTCCCCAACGCACGGTCAAGATTAGGAGAACAGTCCTTCAAAGGCAAAAAAGAGAGGGAGAGTGTGTGAGTGAGTGAGGGGGGAGGGGGGCTATAATAAAGACATCAAACCCGAGTTCTCACCAGTCATGCTTTTTCCTACACCTCCAAAAGGACACACTTCAACCAAGCAGCAGAGGGTTTCTTACCAAATATCGTCAGTGTAACAAACAGGATTCGCTAATGTGGATTTCAGGTGTGATCTCGAGCCCCACCGGTTGATCACCTCGACAGCAGGTGTGATCTTGGTTCCAGGGATGACTAAGGTTTACAGAACGGCGAGGACTTGGTGGCCTTAAGCACACTGAAATACATAATTACAAAAAGGTCCCATTATCGGACTACAGGCATGCCAGAAAGTTACGACCCGAGGGTTTCGGTCCTACGGGACTAACAGGCAGTCATATGTTGGCGAAAAGTCGTACGTCGGGTTCGTCTGCAGTCAATGATATGCGTGACCTACATAGGTCCTCAAAATGTCGCGGCTTTTAATCGATATTGGAACAGCAAAAATGTCCAAAGCATCGTACTGTCGAAGCACGCAACCGGAACATAGTGGGAGGTGTACGAGAACCAACCAAAAGTAGAAACACAAGGTGGACTTCACATGATAAGCCGTTTCATTACCCACAACTCGTACTTTTCTCAATCATCGGAGAATGACAACATGTATACTGCATATAGCTTACATTTCCTCGTCCAAAAATAATATGCAATTTCGAATCGGTCACTACCTCGCACTCCCCTTCCTAACTAATGGGTGTTATTCGATTCTCGGGGTGGAGTTATAGAATGAAACAAAATGGAGAAAAGAGAAAATGGGCAAGCATACACCGATAGCAGGAATAATGGGTTAAACTATACTAATTTCATAAACAGTGATTATATCCATCCACCTGCAATCAGTAACATCTGCAGGTGTACTGACACGCTAGTCAAGGGTGAGAAGACTCCTACAATAGCCAGTGAGAGGCCTAAGTCCATAAAACTCGGGGAACATAATAATCAAGGGGCTATTCATAGTTTTATTGGCATTCTTAACAACTTTGCGGAAGTGTTTGGTGCACCAGGTGATCGATGGAGGGCCTATGAGCACAAAAAACAAAAGCCCAGGTGCAGTGGACGACCAAAAATATTTTTTAGAGTCGTAAAATGTAGAATTTTGATGAAATCAATGAAAAGGGAAATAAAAAAGAGAAAAATACACATATATACACAGATACACCTGACGATAACGTACTCTCTTCGTGTTGACCAGGTATAAAACAACACGAAAAATAAATGGAAAGATAAATAAAAGCAAAACCAAAATAAAATGGAAAAGAAAATGAGTGAAAACTGATATAGTGCACTGACTGCATTTTAAAATATTTCATTGCAATAAAAATACAAAATATATAGACCCTGGCGCAAGTGGCATCACTCACTATACTGCCACATGATCTTAGAATAAAATAAAACATATTTATTTAGATATCAATAAAATAATGTGGAAATATTTATTTACTGGCATTATCGAAAAATCACTCAAAATCATATCTGTACTTATATTGCTCTATTTATCAGAACCACTGAAGAGGCACACAGACTTATAAAATGTAAAAATAGTTAAGCTATAGTGTGAATTTATAATGACCATGAAAATAATCAATTATATATGATAATTAGGATTATATAGACGATAGGAGTTTCAGTTACATGTATATGAATAGTCTATATTAATACAGTGAACACTAAGGAAAATATAGTTATAT
>NC_051422.1:18864509-18869509 GCF_015228065.2 Penaeus monodon
TTCTTCTTGATTTCCATGTTCTTGGTCTCGTCCTTTTTTTCATCGTCTTCTTTCCTCCTCTTTCGGAACCTCTTCCTGATCCATCTCCTCCTCTTAATTCTTCTTTCTCCACATTTACTTTCTTTTCTTTGCTTTCCTTCACAACTTTCTTCTTTCTTAACTCATTCTAACACCCCTTTCCATCACCTCAGACAGGGGAAGTCCTACCCTGTACCTTTTCCCCTTTTCCTTGCCATCACTACCCTCCCCTCCATAATCCCCTCCCCCTTCCCTTGCTCCCCGTCCACCCCCTCCACTGTCCAACCCCTCTTTCCTTCTCCTCCCCCACCTAACCCCTCCACTCGACACCTCCCCTTCCGCCCAACCCTTCTATCCACCTCCCGTCTCCTCCCCAACACCTCTATCCACCTCCTCCCCTACCCCATCCCCCTATCCACCTCCCCTTCCTCGGACGTCCATGCGACTCGAGCACGAAGCTACAAATTGTCTCAGGACCTCCTTGGCGGCTCTTAATGAGGGTGTGTAAGACGCAAGGGGTCGGGACGTGGAGTGTGAGAAAAGAGTACAACTTGCCACATCTAGACAAATAACAGCGTATGGTCAGGACTAATTTGCCTTGCATAACGGCCCGTAACCGGCTCCCTAAGTGCTACTAGTGCGTCGAGTTAAGAGGGAAAGGGGGAGGGAGAGGGAAGGATAAGGGTGAGAGGCAGTGGGGGATGAAAGAGAAGGAAAGAGGGCGACTGAAGAGAGAGAGAGAGAGAGAGAGAGAGAGAGAGAGAGAGAGAGAGAGAGAGAGAGAGAGAGAGAGAGAGAGAGAGAGAGGAGGAGGAGGAATGGCGAGGAGGCAGCAGGGGATGGAGGAGAAGAAAAGACAAAGGAGGGTGGTAGTGGGGGCTGAAATAGAAGTAAAGAGAGAGAGATAAAGAGAGAAAGGGAGGGATGAAAGAATGGAAGGGAGGCAGTAAGGAAAAAGAGGGTGAAACAGACACACACACACATAGAAACAAAAGAGACAGAGAGAGAGGATAGAGCGAGAGGGATAAAAGAAAAAAAAAGTGTATATTTACATTTTACGGATTTATAGGAGGAACAAAAGAGGGGCGAGGGAGAGGAAGATAAAGAGGGAAAGAAAAGGCAGTGAAGAAAAAACTTGAGGAAGGATAAAGTGAGGGGACACGAGAAGAAGAGCAGAGCATATGGCAATCGATAGAAGAGGGGAGAGGAGCGAATAAACAAGATAAAAGAGAATGGAGACGAGAAAGCGGATAAGGGGAAAGAGAGAAAACGAATACAGCAGAGGGCAGGGAGGAGGCAAGAGGAGGCAGAACAAGGGGAATAGGACAAGGAAGGGGATGGCGGAGAGGCGGTGTGAGGGGAGGTCAAGGTTGTGGATGGACGAGGTTAGGGGGAAAAGCAAAATGAGTGAGGGAAGGATAGGGATTAGGGGAAAGACCGGGGAGGGGAGGTCAAGGAGGGGGGATGAAAGGACGGGGGAGGGGGAGATGAGTGGGGAGAAAGACGGAGAACGGGAAGGGAAAGGGGATGGTAAGGGACGAAGGGGGGAAGGGGGGCAAGGGACGAAGGGGAGGGGGGGCAAGAGACGAAGGAGAGGGGGGGCAAGGTGAGTGGGGAAAAGGTAGGGGAAGAAGAGGAGAGGGATTTGAAGGAACGGTGAGGAAGAACAAGGTAAGCAGGGAAAGACGAGAAAAGGGGGAGGGGGGCAGGTGCTGCGACATTTGGGGGAAAAACAAGCGAAGTAGGGAAATAATGGGGGAATGGGGTAGATGGAAGGGGAAGGATGGGGGTGTTAAGTGGGTAGAGAATAGGCAGGGGGGGGGGGAAGTCGGGGTAGGGAACAGTATAGAAATCGAACATAGTGGAATGAAATTATAGAGGGAAAAAATGTATACAAAATACGTAGAAATTACGAATCAAGATGAAATATATAATTATACGCAATATAAAGAAAGTGCCAGAATGATACTCCACAGAGAACTGTCGTTGTGTAAGACATACACGCCTACACAAACAGTACAAACACACACACACACACACACACACACACACACACACACACACACACACACACTCACACACACACACACACACACACACACACACACACACACACACACTCACTCACTCACACACACACACACACACACACACACACACACACACACACACACAAACAAACAGACGCACGCAAAAACACAAATACAAATACACCCATACTGTTTTTTATTACAAGACATAATGCAACATGATCAAAAGCATAAGAGAAAATCATAGGATATAATTAACGGCATAATACGGCGAAATTAGTGCAGGGAATTCCGAAACGATGCTGCAAAACGGATCAACATGATTAGCTAACACGATATAGAAGATCACACACACACACACACACACACACGTACACACACACACACACACACACACACACACACACACACACACACACACACACACACATACTTACACACACACACACACACACACACACACACACATACACACACACACACACACACACACATACTTACACACACACACACACACACACACACACACACACACACACACACACACACACACACACACACACACACACACACACACACACACATAAAGTGAAGTGAATATGGATATAAATGGTGAATAAATGAACAGGTGAAAAGGTAAATAAATGGATGGTTATATATACATATGTAAGCAGATAGATAGATAAATAGATAAATAGATAGACAGATAGATAGATAGATAGACAGATTGATAGGTAGATAGACAAACAGACATATAGATAGATAATAGATAGAATAGATAGATAAATAGATAGATAGATATGAATATAGATAGATAGATAATCGATAGACGGTTTAATAAATAAATTAATGATAAAAAAGGAAAAACAAGGAACGTCGATAAAGTAAGACCGATGACATAGCTTAAAAATGAGGGAGATAATTATCTTTATAAAATTACTTGCCTGAAAAGGGAAATATAGTGATAAGAAGATACGCATTTATAACGTCGCTTTCATTGTAATGGAAGCAATAGTTGAATGTAATAACGGTATATCTCATACTCGTAGTAATGTTTTTGTCTTTATAATTGCCGTTGATAAGAATAATAAGTACAATGGTAGAATTGTTATCCAAAAAGATAATGTTATAAGAAATGAGAGACTTTGGCAAGGCTGTGTTTTCTGAGGAATTAACATTTAGTAAGGTAAGCAAGGTCTCGTGTATTTGTTTGTTTATGTGTGTGTGTGTATGTATATGTATATATATATATATATATATATATATATATATATATATATATATATATATATATATATAAAATATATATATATATATATATATATATATATATATATATATATATATATATATATATATATATATATATATATTTGTGTGTGTATGTAAACACACACACACACACACACACACACACACACACACACACACACACACACACACACACACACACACACACACACACACACACACACACACACACGCACACACACACACACACATATATATATATATATATATATATATATATATATATATATATATATATATATGCATATATTATATATATATATATGCATATATATATATATATATATGCATATATATTATATATATATATGCATATATATATATATATATATATATATATATATATATATATATATATATATATATATATATATGCATATATATATGTGTGTGTGTGTGTGTGTGTGTGTGTGTGTGTGTGTGTGTGTGTGTGTGTGTGTGTGTGTGTGTGTGTGTGTGTGTGTGTGTGTGTGTGTGTGTGTGTGTGTGTGTGTGTGTGTGTGTGTGTGTGTATGCTTGCCTGTCTGGGTGCCTAGACATATCTAGTGGTGGAAATGATGCGGTGGGGAGGAGGGGGGGAGGGGAGGAGAAAGCACATAACCACCCAAGCGCCGCTTCGCCAAACGACAAACTAAACAGCAAAATAGCAGCTTAAACAGTTGTAATATACCCCCTACCCCCTCCTCCTCCCCCTCTTCCTTACCGCAAGCACGAAAGCAAATAATAACCCCCCCCCCCTCAAGCTGACCCACTCACCCAAAACCATGTAATTAACAAGTCGACTGTAAACACAGAATATTTTTGAATTACACAGTCAACTCTTTCTCGCCTCTCCCCCCCCCTCTCCCTTCTCCTCCCTCCCCCTCCCTCCCCACCTCCTTGAACACTATTATCACAAACTTAAGAATGAAAAATTAGAAAAGAAAGAAAAATTAAACAGATAAAAAACGAAGAAAAAATCATGTAAAATTAAAAAGAAAGAAAAAAGAAAAGAAAAGAAAAAAAAAAAAAAGATAGACAAAATATTTAATTGATTTAACCGAACGTCCTGAAAAAAAAAAATGTATGAACCAAAGAGACAATTGAAATCCTTATCAGAAGTCTACTACCACAAAAAAGATAGAAAAAGGTGAAGGAAGAGAGGAAAAAAGAGAGAGAAAAAAAGCCGAGACACATGTAGAAGAAGCCATAAAGCCAAAACGGGCCTCATCGCATGGCTTTATTGCCAGATTTGCCTGATAAAAGAAGCCTAAATCATGGGAAGCTACGAGAGGTTGTATGTAACGGGGGTGGGGGGGATGGAGGGGGAAAGGAGGGAGGGAGGGTGGGGTGGGAAAGGAGGGAGGGAGGGTGGGGGGGGGGAGAGAGGGGAGATCGGGGGGAGGAGGTGGAAGGGGGGGGGGAATGAAAGGGATGGGGAGGGGGTTGTTGGTGGAGGAAGGTTAGGAGGTAGAAGGGGTTGGGAGGGTGGGGAGGGGGGGGTTGATGAAGAGGGTGGGGGAGGAGGGAAGCGGGGAGTAGGGAGAGGTAGTAGACAGGTAAGAGGGGGGGGGGGTTATAGTTGTGAGATATGGACAGCAGTTAAAAATGATAATAATCATAAAAAAATAATGAATAAATAAAAGATATATAAGATTTTAA
>NC_051422.1:18874509-18877009 GCF_015228065.2 Penaeus monodon
GTATGACAGTATGACGACGGCATCGGCGTTACCTGCCACGTCTACATCTACATCTCACCGCATTATCTGCTACGACGTACATCATACAGTCCCCTTTATGGCGACTCTTTATGCGTCTGTTCTGCCGACGCGGAAGCCCCTCATCTGTAGCCCTATTATCACACTGTCGTCTGCGAACAACGTCCCATCAACCTGTCATCCACGTCCACCGTTCCACTGCACCTCCATCTACGAACAATTAATGTCTGCAGCCGCATCTGCCCGCCGTCCCACGAATCTCCTCCTCCCCTCCCCCTCCTCTGGCTCCTGCGGGTACTACTGCAGCGCCTGCTCCTCTCTCTTCCTCTCTCCCTTCCTCTCTCTGTTCTCTCTCTCTCTCTCCCTCTCTCTCTCTCACACACAGTCTCTCCTCTCTCTCTCCTCTCTCTCTCTCTCTCTCTCTCCTCCTCCTCTCTCTTCCTCTCTTCCTCTCCTCTCTCTCTCTCTCCCTCTCTCTCTTCCTCTCCCTCTCTCTCTCTCTCTCTCCTTTCACTCTCTCTCTCTCTCTCCCTCTCTCTTTCTCATCCTCACTCTGCCTCTTCTCTCTCTCCCTCTCCAGTTCTACTCTCTCTTCTCTCTCTCCTCTCTCCCTCGTCTCTCTCTCTCTCTCTGCCCCCCTTCCATTTTGCCACAGTCCCTGTCAAAGCTATCGCCTTCTTCCTCTCTCCCACTCACAGTATTCATACTCTCTCTTCCCGCTTTGTCGACACGTCCACATGCCACCATTGCCGGCATTTAAAGCCACCAAATCACCTTCGCCCAAGTCCCCTTCTGTCCTTGCCCACTACACTATTCTCACCTCTGCATCTGAGTATACACACCCTTTGTCGTACACCGCTCCTCCACAGCCCTATTTGCTGTACCCTCCCGTCAGGCCACAGCCATACCTCGGCCCATTGGCTCACATTTCCACTGGGCGACCATAAGGACATTTTTTGTCCTACATGCCACAGAACCTCTTTGTCACACTACCTTGCCTCCTCCCTGCAATCTATCACATTCCCGCCCTCTGTATCAATCTCGTGATGTCACACCACTATCGGCCTACTTCGCCATCTTCCCGTGCGCAGGTATTCATCGCTGTTGCTGTCCGATACCATAGCCACATACATCACTACATTGCCACTACACTTGCTTTTCTTTTCAATATTCACCACTATCCGCCCCTTACCCGAGTATTTCCACGACCCAGCCTGCCCTAGCAAGCCATTTTCCGGCGCTGGGTCCCTTCTGCTGCCGTTCCTGCTACTCACTCTTGGCCTTCGTAAATCCCTCGTTGACATATTTCCACGCTTGATTGTGGTTCTTTCTCTCTTTAGCCAGCGGGAGCGTAGCGGCCTCGCTCGTGCCCTGAGCCTTATGGCTTGTCCGGGTTTGGGGTCTTACAGAACGCCTTGTACCCGGCCCTGACACGGCGCTGTCCTGGGAGAGGAGCTGGCCGGCTTTTTGTGGGCTGTCTACCCTTTTGGTACTTTGCCGTCTGCTGTTTTACGCTCGTCCGAGTGGGGTTATTTCACGTGCGTGTTGTGCCTTTCTTCATTGGTTCTGTCTTTTGTGGGTGCGGGTGCTGTGCTGAGTGTTTTATGTGTGTGTTTTTGTGTATTTGTCTGTGTATGTGTGTGTGTGTGTATGTGTGTGTGTGTGTGTGTGTGTGTGTGTGTGTGTGTGTGTGTGTGTGTGTGCGTGTGCGTGTTCGATTCGTGCGGTCGTGTGCGTGTTGTGATACCAGCGTTCTGTATTATATGTTGTTGTGTAGTGGCGGTGAGACCTGTTTCTGTGTTGTTTGTTGTGTGTTGCATGACATTACTATCCTTAATTCGCACAATGCGCGGTGACATACCCAACAGCTATATAGTAAGTGCGGAGCACCTGACTTCTTTCTTTCTTCTTCGCCTCCCATTCTCCTCTCCCTCTCTCCCTCTCCTCTCCCCTCTCCCTCTCCCTCTCCTCCTCTCCCCCTCTCCCTCTCCCTCTCCCCCTTCTCCCCCCTCTCACTCTCCCTCTCCCTCCCTCCCTCCCCTCCCCTCCCTCTTCCTCTCCCTCCCTCCCTCCCTCCCTCCCTAACTCCCTCCTCCTCTCTTTCTTTCTCTCTCTCCTTGGCCTCCATCCCGTGGCCACCTGACTAGCAGTATTCGAGAGAGTTCGTGGAATGACTGGCCACGTTAAGTCAAGCCAGACGTAAATGCAGGTGTTTAGCATTTGCTTAATGAAATATCTCGCGCCGGTTTGAGGACGAAAGAAAGAGAAAGGGGAAATTGAAAAAAAGAGAGAGGATAAGAAGGGAAATTAAGAGGAAGATAAGGTGATAAGAAAAAAAAGGAAAAGAAAGTGAAAATAAGTAGTAATATAAACCTAAAAGAAGAGGAAATTGTTCTAAAATGTGAGACGAACATTTCGGAGAAAACGACAGACAGAATCAGAAATCAGAAAGAGAGAAAAAAAATACACACATAATGCAGTA
>NC_051422.1:18892009-18894509 GCF_015228065.2 Penaeus monodon
ATACGAAAAAAAGATATATAAGTAAAATCTAAAAGGTAAATTGGCCATCACACCTCCATTAAACCTCTTCCTCTCCTCCAACGGCGGCCGAAGACCTCGATCCCGGAGACGCCACCCCGGAGTCCGCCCGTGTCCCGCCCACAATAGTATGTCTCTATTTAATCACATACAATTAAGTTTTTGCACGCGGGATCTGCGCACTAAATCAACCGCTGCGCATGTCTTGCCAGGGCGCGGGGCGAGAGGGAGAGGAGGGGGGAGGGGGGGAGGGAGGGGGGCTCTTGGGGCATCGTTCATCATCTTGAAGACGAGTCGAGAATAATATGAAGTGTCTTTAACGAGCTGTCTTCCTGTGATGTTTGCCCGGGGATTTGTGGCTCCTCTTGGTCGGGACCTGATGATGCTCAGATATTATACGCGGAAGGTGCTGTAGAGCCGACAGGAGCCTCGGAGAAGAATAAATCTCTTTTATATTAATTGGGAGGCTTTGTTGGCCGGGATTAGGCTGGTGGGGCCTTGTCTGGGCGGGGCGCCTTGTCCCCTTCTTCCTTCGCTCCCGTGTCTCCTGTTGTCTCTGTCTGCCTGTCTCGCTCTGGCTATCCGTCTGCCTCTTGGCTCTCTCTACCTGGCTCTCACTCCGTCACTCTCTCTCTCTACCTGGCTCTCACTCCCCCCCCCTCTCTCTCTCTCTATCTATCTATCTATCTATCTATCTATCTATCTATCTATCTATCTATATCTATCTATCTATCTATCTATCTATCTATCTATCTATCTATCTATCTATCTATATATATATATATATATATATATATATATATATATATATATATATATATATATCAATCTCTCAATAAGAAAGTAATCTAAACTTATTGTGATACTGCTTAATGTATGTGCTGTAGAAATGGGTATTTGCGGATCTCCTTTGCGTGAAATATATATACATATATAACATTATTGGTTTAAAGCATTGGAATACTTAGCAATTGTTGACATATCACACAATCGTATATACAGAAGAGCATATTCCTAAGATGTCATTCATCAAAAAATAAACACCTAGGGTATAAGAAAGAGAAATATATAGACGGACACATATAGGCAGACAGAAAGATAGATAGATAAATAGATAGATAAATAGATAGATAGATAGAGAGAGAGAGAGAGAGAGAGAGAGAGAGAGAGAGAGAGAGAGAGAGAGAGAGAGAGAGAGAGGGAGGGGAGGAGAGGGAGAGAGAGAGAGAGAGAGAGAGAGAGAGAGAGAGAGAGAGAGAGAGAGAGAGAGAGAGAGAGAGAGAGAGAGAGAGAGAGAAAGAGAAGAAAGAGAGAGAGACAGACAGACAGACAGACAGATAGACAGACAGACAAGCAGCCAAACATTCATTCAAAAGCTTTATACTCCACACAGAATTCTCCTTAGAGAAGCAGAAAATCGGAGTTATCCCGCTTTACGATCTCTTCGAAAACGTTCGCTTATGCCTCCCTAACGCCCCTCGGATGATCCGGGGGACCTGTACCTCCGCCCTGCAAAGTGCTCGGCGGGCCGTTGCAGTTGAAAAGGCCCTCGCCCCAACGCGGCAACTCGGAGGCAAGGTCGTTAGGGGCGGGAATCTCGAGGCTCGCAGGTAGGGTTCGAGCACTAAGGCGTGTCTGTGGCTTGTCAGACTCCTCCTCAAGCGGCGCTGCAATTCATGGCCGCGAGGGGGCGCCGGGTCGCGAGGCGTCTCAAAGGAAGTGGAATGGAATCCAATCTTTACCTTGTGCGTTATCTATAAAACGGCGGGAAGCGGATCCGCGGGCGCTAAAGGGGGAGGCAAAACGTATCGGGGAATAAGCCTAACGCGGGGATAAGCGCGAAACAGATGGAATTGTGGAAATGAGAATTCACTTCACCTGTAAAAGATGGGGAGGCAGGGAGTGTAGGAGGCAAAGAAGGGAATGAGGGAAGGAGCGAAGGAAGCAATGAGGGAATGAGGCAAGGAGGGAATGAGGGAAGGAGGGAAGGAAGCAAGGAGGGAAGGAGGGAAGGCGGGAAGGAGGGAAGGAGGCTAGGAGGGAAGGAGGGATGGAAGCAAGAAGGGAAGGATGAAAAGAGGCAAGGAGTGAAAGATTCAAGGAAAGACGAAGGCAAGGAGGGAATGAGGGAAGGAGGCAAGGAGACAAGGAGGGAAGGAGGGTGGGGAAGGAATGGTGCGTGGGAGGGAGGGAGGGAGGAAGGGAAAGAGGGAAGGAGAGAAAGGAGGAGAGGGAGATAGATAATAAGAAAGGAAAAAAGAACGGGAGAAGTAAGGAAATAAGATAGATAGAGGAAGATAGTGAAACAAGGAGAGAGAGAGAGAGAGAGAGAGAGAGAGAGAGAGAGAGAGAGAGAGAGAGAGAGGAACACAGTAAGAAAGAAAGAAGGAAGAGAGATAGACAGACAGACTGAGAAAGAGACAGAGACGGAAGAGAAGAAGAGAGAGAAATAGGAGAATTGCAAACGGACAAACATTACGAT
>NC_051422.1:18899509-18902009 GCF_015228065.2 Penaeus monodon
ATTGATTTGTCATTGTCGCTAGCTTTCGTGTTACCGAGTTTTATCATAATTATTATCACATTTCGTTATCATCATTGCAAAGAAAGAGAGTGAGTTCGAGCTTCCTTCCAGCTGATCACGTCTCTCAAATCAACTAAATCAATCTTTGAAGACAAATTACAAAAAAAAGAAAAGAAAAGTAAAAAACGAAAATTGAAATTGTTCATAGACACTCTTTTACAGATTTACACCGCATAAGAACTGCTTTCATGGAGCTTATACAATGATAAGAATTTGATACAAGGATAAATCAAAGATCCTCGGCCGTAACCTGATAAGAGCTGTGTATTAAGACTTCTAACTCTATGCTAAGGTCAGAGAGCCCCCCCCCCCTAAACCCCCAGTCCATCCCACCAACCCATGCCCACCCTCGCCCCCCTCCCCACCACCGTCCTCTACCCCCAACAACCCACCCTGCCAAGCCTAGATGAAGACATTAAAAACACAAGACTTTTGGTATGCGTCGCAGGCAGGCCAGGGGAAGGGGGGGGGGGAAAAGGGCAAGGTGGAAAAGTGGCGTCCCCGGGGGCAGGGGTGGGCAAGGGTCGCAGGGTGTGGGGAAGGGTAGGAGAAGAGGGAGAGTTTTGCGCAGGATGGAAAGAAGTGGGGGCATAGGCGGCTTTGGGGTAAATGATGAGTGGAGAGGAACCGGGGAGGGGAGGGAAGGATGGAGAAATGGAGTGGAGGAAGAGAAGGGAGAAAGAAGAATGGATAGAGGGAAGAAATGGAGCAGGGGGAGGGGAGAGGTGAGATACTGAAGAGGCTAGATAGAGGAGGCGAGAATGAAGATGGAAAAGATAAGGGGAGATGGAGTCTAGCGGGAGGAAATTGCAGAGAGATGACGGGGAGGAAGAGGAGGGAGAAAGAAGAATGGATAGAGACAAATAAAGTGGAGAGAGAGGTAGAAAAGAAGATAGAGAGGAAAAGGACAGGGGGAGCAAAGCGAGAGGTGTGGATAAAAGGAAAGAAGGAAGCATAGAGGGATGTGAGGAAGAGAAGGAGAGAAAAGGATGAACAGACGGAAGAGGGGAAAAAAGAAGGAGAGAAGTATGTAGCGAAGGGGGAGGCGGAGAAAAAAAAAGAGTAAGGTTAGAGAGACGGAAAGAAGGAAAAAGAAGAGAGAAGGGGAAGGTTTTACATGTTTATGAGAAAAAAAAGAGAAGGAGGAGAGAGGAAAGAGAGAAGAGGACAGAGAGAGAGAGAAGAGAAGAGAGAGAGAGAGAGAGAGAGAGAGAGAGAGAGGAGAGAGAGAGAGAGAGAGAGAGAGAGAGAGAGAGAGAGAGAGAGAGAGAGAGAGACAGACAGACAGACACAGAGACAGACCAACAGACAGACAGAGACAAAGACAGATAGAGAAGAGAGGTCGTAATATCCGTATATTTTGAAGCAATTACGTAATAAATATGTCTAGAGAGATGATCAATATTCAACGTAGACACTCGCGGCACCTTTGCTAATGTGTTACACAGCGTAACTACATGAGTTCGAAATAACAACACAGAAATATCAGGAATATCACTGATTAATTGGAGCTGTACTACAACAATAACAATAAATATGACAAATTTAACAATATAGATACTTAACGTAATAACGGTAAATATGACAAAAATGACAACATCAACAACAAAACATCAACAATAACAGTAACAACAACAAATAAAAATAAACAACACTTATAAAAATGACAATGATAATAACAATATAATAATAATGATAACTATATGAATAATAAAATGATCATGATGATAAAATAATCACGATAATAATGATAATAACGATAATAATAACACTAATGATAACATAATAATAATAATAATAATAATAATAATAATAATAATAATAATAATAATAATAATAATATTAACAAAACTAAAACAAAAAACAACAAATGCAATGCAGTACAATATTAAGCCTTCAAGTCAGCACTTTGATGTACGTCACAAGCAATACGAATGAGATGATACACGAATATTAAAAAAAAACAGTGACCCTGAGCGTTAATAAATTCACGCGAACCAACGACCCACCTGAGAGGCTCATGGGACGACTGAAGGCCCCCTAAAGAACGCGAAGGAAGGTGGAAGGAGGAAACAGGAGACGCAGAAGCAGGGGCAGTAGCAGGGGAAGGGAAGACTGCAGCTGAGACGCAAGGCAGCCTCTCCCCCTACTGCTGCTGCTGCGCCTTCTGGATGCTGTTGTTGTTCCCGGTTCTACATTCTACGACTCGTCTACTGCTTGTGCCTCCTCCTCAACCTTCTCTTCCTTTTTTTCCCTTCTTCTTTTTCCTTCTCCTCCTCTTCCTTCTGCTTCTACTTTCTTCTTCTTCTTCTTCTTCTTCTTCTTCTTCTTTTCCTTCTTATTTTTTCTCTTCTTCTTCTTCTTCTTCTTCTTCTTCTTCTTCTTCTTCTTCTTCTACATCTTTTCTTCTTTTTCTTCTTCTTCCTCCTTCTCCAGCTCG
>NC_051422.1:18912489-18917489 GCF_015228065.2 Penaeus monodon
TCTTCCCGTTCTCCTTTCGGTCATTCTCTTCTTTTCTGTCCTCGTGCTTATTATTGTCCTGGTCGTGATCGCCATCTTCGTCGCCATCTTCCTTCTCCTCCATCTCCTCTTTCTCCCCCTCCTCTTTCTCTTCTTCTTCTTTTTTTTCATATTCTTCTTCTTCTCCTCCTTCTCCTTCTGCTTCTGCTTCTCCTTCTTCTTTTTCTTCTCTCTCCTCTCCTTCTCTTTCTTCTTCTTCTCACCCTCCTCTTCCTCCTCCTCCTCCTCCTCCTCCTCCTCCTCCTCCTCCTCCTCCTCCTCCTCCTCCTCCTCCTCCTCCTCCTCCTCCTCCTCCTCCTTTCCCCCTCCTTTACTCCTCCTCCTCCTCCTCCTTCCCCCCTCCTTTACTCCTCCTCCTCCTCCTCCTTCCCCCCTCCTTTACTCCTCCTCCTCCCTTTCATCTACAAGCGTGACAAGAGAAGGGAGGGGAGGCACGCCCCCGTCCCGAGGGGAAGTAGGGGATATTTCTCACTTATAACGCCAGAGGGGAATCGACAGCGTTAGACGGCTGTGTTTTCTCAAAATTTATTTCCCGGTTTGAATCGTTGAGAGAATGTGGCTGTGGCTGATTTTTTTTTTTTTTTTTTTTTTTTTTTTTTGAGGTGAGAGGGGGGTGATTTCCCTTTCTTTTCTTTTCTAATTCTTTACTTTATGCGAATTAGGAGAGACGGCATGACTGTAAAACTCTTCGGTTGATACGAAGTACTAATAAACTATTTTTTTTCTCTCTCTCTCTCTTTTATTCTAAAAAGTCATGAACTAAGAAGGGAACTCCACGGAGAAAGTCAATGAGAAAAATACTTCTTCACTAACTGTGTAAGGTAAAGGACCCATATTTTACTCCCATTCTGACGTTTTACTGTTTTATTTTGTTGAATCTGTGTAAGAACGAATCTCTCTATCTATATCTCTATCTATCAATTTATGTATGTATGTATGTATGTATGTATGTATGTATGTATGTATGTATGTGTGTATGTATGTATGTATGTATCTATATCTATCTATATATATCTGTTTGTATATGTGTATGTGTGTGCATGTGTTTATGTGTGTATGTGTGTGTGTGCGTGTGTATGTGTATGTGTGTGTGAATGTATGTGTGAATGTATGCATATATGTAAGTTTATATGTAGATATGTAAATACCGTATAAAGAGAGAAGGAGAGACATTTACACAAATATAATCATATAATGATGCTGTAAAAATGGGTTTGTACGTTCTAAGTAATCTTCAGCATTGATCCTTTTTCGAATACATTGTATTTTTTTCGCATGTATGTGTACTGTATGTAATGTATCGCTCGCATTTTCTTGTGTTATATGCAGTAATTTCCTACATCTCCTTGCAATGCATGCATTATATTTATCGCAATCTTTTGTATTGCATTAATTGTATTTTATTTTATGGTACGTGCTGTATTACTCATATTCCATTGTATAGTATAGCGCTGCATCTCTTGTGTTTCGTTCATAACATATATTGTATTTTTGCATTTTCTTGCATTATATGTATTGTATTTCTCACATTCACGTTTAATTCTGTCTCCGCCTTCTTTGGTGCCTCTATCTTCGCCTCCTTCAACCCCCCGACAGTGCCATTTCGACTGGCTCTCCTGTGCACGTGCCACGCCTCAGCGCCACCCGTAATAGGAAGCACAGGGTCCCGGGCTTGGGTTGAGGGAAGAGGGCAGCGGGAGGGGAGAACAGGGAAGAGGGAGGATAACGAAAGAGGGGAAGAGGGGAGAGGGAGCATTCCGAAAGAGGGGAAGAGTGGAGCGGGGGGGGTTAACGAAAGAGGGGAAAAGGGAAGAGGGAGCGTTACGAAAGAGGGGAAGAGTGGAGAGGGGGTTAACGAAAGAGGGGAAAAGGGAAGAGGGAGCGTTACGAAAGAGGGGAAGAGTGGAGAGGGGGTTAACGAAAGAGGGGAAGAGTGGAGAGGGAATGAGGGAAAGAGAAGAGTGAAGAGGGAAGGTAAAAGGAGAAAGGAGAGGCGAAGGGGGAGGGGAGTAAAGGGGGAAATAAGAATGAAAAGAAAGGTGAGGGTAAAGGGAGGGGAGAATAATAATGAGGGAGATTAAAAGGAGAGGAGACTGGCTAGGGGGGAGGATGGTGGAGGAGCAGAGAAGAACGAAATAGGGGAATTGGAGGACGGAAGGAGTAAAGAGGAAGGCTAAAGGGAAAGAAAAAGAGCGAGGGGGACGGGGGAGTTAGGGAAGAGGGAAGAGTGAAAAGGGGAATGAAAGAGAGGGGAAGGAGGAGCCAAAAGGAGATCAAAAGAAGAGGGAGGAGAGTGAGAGAAGATCGAAGAGAGGAAAGGGATTGGGAGAGGCGGAGAGGGAGGAACGAAGGGAGCCGAAATAGAGAGGAGAAAGAAGAGTGAAGAAGAGGGGAGAAAGGGGAGAATGAGGGGGGAAAGGGGAAGAGAGTGTCTAGGAAGGAGGGGCGTCTCGAAGATCCTCAGGGAGTGTAGGGCTTCCAACGGACGCCCCCCTCCCCCTATCTCAAGGCCCCAGCTTACGACTGACCATTCGATCTGCTTACTGTCCTTAGGGAATAGAGGAAACGGGAGTGATATATAATTGGCATTGGCGGCGGCACTCTAAGATGGGAGTGTGGTCTTGGCGTGGCTTGGCGTGGCTTGGCGTCTAGAACTCTTCTAGATGAAAAAAAGAGGAAAATAAATAACGTAAAAAGAGAGGGTATCTTGTCTTGGGGAGAGACGGAGAGGCAACGAAGGGTAGCCGACGCCAAGGAGGTGTACAACACATGTCCTGGGTATGAACTGTGTTCTGTACGCTCTCCTTCCCTTCCCTCTCCCCTCCCCCCCACCCCAACCCGTCCCGTCTCCTCTTCTTTCTTCTCGTCCTCCTCCTTCTCCTATTTCTTCGACTTCCTTCTTCTATTTCCTTTTCTTCTCTTTTCATTCCTCCTCTGTTGCTACTTTTAATATTAATTTTCTCTGTCATTTTATTTCTCATTATCGTTTTACCTTTCCATCTATGCTCCTGCCTTTTGCGTTTTACAGTTTCTCTCATCTTGTCCCTTTCTCTTGCTTTTCCTTCTCTGTTTCCGCTTCCCCTTTGTTTGGCCACCCCCCACCCCCAACCCCGACCCCCACCACGTGCACAATAACACTAGCGCCATGCCAATCATCGTCATATTAGGGACACATCATAACAGGACGTTCTGAGGGTATGGTGACTAAACAGAAAGACGAAGGTAGTGAGAGAAGAAAGGAGAAAAAGTTCAAGAAGTATGAAGAAGGAAATGGAAAAGGAGGAAGGTGGGTGTAAGAGAAAATGTGCAGAGGGAGGGAGGATGGCAAAGAGAGGAGGGGAGGGAATAGTGTCAGAGAAGAGAGACAGAGACAGAGACAGAGACAGAGACAGAGACAGAGACAGAGACAGAGACAGAGACAGAGACAGAGACAGAGAAACAGAAACAGAGACAAACAGAGAAGAGATAAACAAACAGAAAGAACCAGAAAGAAAGGGAAAGAGAAAGAGAGACAGAAACAGTGTCCTAAAAAAACGACACCGTGAACTTAATCCTTAAGTGGCGTGGGCGGTCAGATTTGGAGCCCCGCTCTCCTGGCCAATATAACCCCCCTCCGGCATGGCTTTGTCATTAATTAACCAAGAGAGGCTTTTAGGTCTTTGATTCGGCAGAGAGCGACTTCGGGGATGGGCTGGCATTAAGATAACTCGGGTCACCTGGTCTGGCGGGGAGGAACCAGGTCCTGGGAGATCGGCTTACACTCTGCGGGCTCATGATTTCGGTGAAAGGAATTTCTCATTACGAAGTGAAAGAAGACGTGGGTGAGGGGGTGGGGGAGTGGGAGGGGGATAGCGGAAGGGGATGAGAGGAAGGGGAGCATAGGGAAAGGGGATGAGAGAGTGGGGGAGCGGGGGTGGATAGGGGAAGGGGATGAGAGAAGGGGAGCATTGGGGGAGGGGATGAGAGGAGAGGGAGCGTAGGGAGGAGTGGGGGGCAAAGGGGAAGGGGATGGGTTAAGGGGTGGATAAGTGGATGGGGATTAGGGGAAAATGGGGATGGAAAGGAGCAAGGGGACAGGAGGTGGATGGGGTGAGAGGGAAGGGGATAAGGAAAAGATGGATGGAGTAAGACGAAGGAGGAAGAGGAAAGGGAAAGGTTTGGATGGGGGGGGGTGAACAAGGGGAAAAGGAGGTGAATGGCGGTAAGGGGAAGAGGATTTGGGCAAGAGGGAGGCGGACTAAAAGGTAAAGGGAATGAGATTACTGAAAGAAGAGGAAGAGCGAAGAGGTGAGGGGAACGCAATGGACGAGGGGAAAGGTAAGGGGGAGAGGGTTAGGAAAGGGGATTAGATGGGGAAGGAGGCTGGTCATAAGGTCAACTTCAGAGATGTTATTAGTATATGCTGGTGTGTTATCCCGAGATAGACAAATGATGCAATGCGAGATTTTAAAAATATATGCTGTTTATATGTTTAATCCTCTAAGGTCGATCTTATTTCAGCGTTCTTTCATATATTGAACTATAAATCATCTGAGGCTAATGAGAATCATAGTGTACATATTTGTACAATGAACGTCAGTGTACAATTTTCTTCTTTTTTAACATAGATAGAGAGATAAATAGATATTTATATAATTAAATATATAGATAGATAGAGAACGAGAGTGGTAGAGAGAGAGAGAGAGAGAGAGAGAGAGAGAGAGAGAGAGAGAGAGAGAGAGAGAGAGAGAGAGAGAGAGAGAGAGAGAGAGTGAGAGAGAGAGGGGGGGAGGGAGAGAGAAAGAGAGAACCAGAAAGAGACAGATAGACAAACAGACAGACGATAACACGCATTCCAAGAGCGTCTCGCGTGTTTACCAACATTTGTGAATTGTCACTGACCAGGTGACCCGCTGAAAATACAAAAATAGATCGATCAAAAATAAGAAAAGAATGTAAATGATGAGGAAAAGAAAGAGAAG
>NC_051422.1:18927489-18929989 GCF_015228065.2 Penaeus monodon
CAAATCATTCGGTAGTACGTACTTTGAAGTAGTATGAAAAGTATGTTGGGTCATTGGGGTTGATGAGCAAAATAAGTTGAATTAGTAATATTCTATACTATTTATTCAAACAACCATTATATGTAAAGGGTAGTTCAGGAATGACCTGGCCTGCCATATTCAGCTATTACACATAGCGAAATAAACGTGAGTAATTCAAACACGTTTCCTTATTTTAAGGAATGTGATCATAAAAAAAACAATGTGATTCCTGCCATTAGTAAAACGGAAGAAAGATTCATCATCAGTGTCCGACTTCAGTCTAGAATGTAGGCCTGTCCACCTAGCCTCTTTAAATGCAAGCGTGTGCGTTCTCCTCCGAGATTTTCTTACCGTCTTAAAAGCAAGTCTCCTCGAATCAAGTGTTCTGAATAGTAACATTTGCTTGAACGCCAAATTTGTTAATAACATGCCATTGTGGGTGCGTTCTCTCGCTCTTATCACTCTCCATAAAGTCAATTTATCACACACTTCAACATGAAGCGTTTCAATTTACACTTTCATGCTGTAAGAGATCTTGAAAGATCAAGCTTATCGCTCCATCAGCTAAATCATTTTTGATAGGCGAAATTGCAGACTACATTAACTTCAGCAAATTGAGGCAGTTCCTCAAGTCTTCAAGAAGATAAGCCCCATAAAACAGTGTTGAAAGTTAAACTCAACGCATGCCTATTCACCCCGTGCAACCACATATGCAACTCATGCTTTCTGCCGCCAGTGCCTTGCCTTCACCGGTCGTGTGATTACAAGAGTCGTTAGTTTCACCGTCCTCACGAAATCGTTATAACCGTCACCGTGTGTACGATATCTGTTGTTATATTCACAGCTCGTTTGACAGCAGACCCATACCCATCTTACCTAGTCTTACGATGACCGTTATGGCCGCTACCGTTCTGCGCGATGGACCATGTTACTTTTATCCGCCCATGGATAACAAACGCATGCGGTAGGTTGATGTGCGCGGACAAAGGGAATAGGAGGGCGTTCGCGGAGAGCCTTGTTGCGGAAACTCTTGTGGCTTAGTAAGTGGTTGAGCCAGACAGTGGTGGAACGGTGTAGAAACTACCATGGACATGTAGACGTAAAGGCTATGGACCGGTGTAGACTTCACGTCATGGAGTGGTGTAGATGAAGCCATGGGCTGGGGCAGCCTCAGTGCCATAGACTGATGTAGATAAAGCTATAGACGGGTATAGATTCAATGCCATGCACAGGTGTACTCAAAGCCATGGACCGTTGTTGCCTTAATACCACAGCCTGGCGAGGACTTAATGCTATGTACTGTGCTGAGAGCGGGAAAGAGGGAGAGAGAGGGAGAGCATTCGTGTCGGAAATGCCGATTCAAACTGAAACTATAAAACCTCCATCCAAAATCCCTAATGGCTCTCGTTTTCGTCACAGAGCCGCCATTTTCTTCCGTGCTGAGTAGAATTGGGTTTTGCAATCACGGAGGGAAGTTATGCCTGCAAATCCTGTCCAAATACAAATGCTGCCGATATTGTCTATCGAACACTTTTTTCCATGCAAAAAAGGAAAGAAAAAATTGTTTTTACACCACATAAACTTCGGGGATATGGTCGGATATAATTACGCAATAAAAATGTCCGAAAACGCTCAAATATGTATTGCGTCTGATATTTCTATACAAAGCAGGTGCAGTTAAAACACGGCAAAGGCACGTGGAATTGAAAACACATCGGTTACTGATAGATTAAGGGATGGGCCGCTTTATAATCAGATCGGGGTGAGCACGTAGGAAAAGGGGGGATGGCATTAGAAAGGGTTGGGAGGGAAAGGGCTTCTCTCTCTCTCTCTCTCTCTCTCTCTCTCTCTCTCTCTCTCTCTCTCTCTCTCTCTCTCTCTCTATCTATCTATCTATCTATCTATCTCTATCTATCTCTATCTCTCTTCTGCAATTGCCTTTCTCTTTCTCTCTCTCTGTCCTTCTTTCCCCTTGTCCTTTATTTTTTTTAATTTTTTTATTCAGTCCATAGCTTATCTTGTTTTTTGTTGGCCTCTTACGAGCATGTGTGTGCGCGTGTGTGTGCGTGGTTATGTGCGCTTGCTTGTGTGTGTACATGTGCACGTATGTATGTGACCACCCTTTCAATTCACAATTCATATAACATGTAGCCTGACTTTATAAATTGTTATCCCTAAAAACAACCAAGACGCTTGTATGTGGCGGCCACTGTTCAATCATCGAGTCATTCATGGAAGAACAAGCAAACCGCACAATGACTCATACTGCTACTTTTTCCTGCAAGGAAAGGATAAACAAACACACACAAAAAGGAGAACGAAGGAAAAATGTGCAGTCACATCAGCATGCTTGTTCAAGAGTGCGTTCATCCCACGTCGTGTTGTTCAACCACATTGTCCCTGACTAACGGTCCAGCGAGAACATAAAGATACCAGAGATAAGAAGATTCAGGGTCACCCCAGAACGCGCCTGCGCCTG
>NC_051422.1:18944989-18947489 GCF_015228065.2 Penaeus monodon
TTTTCCCTGTCAGACATTTGTTTGTCTTACGGTCTGTCTTTCTCTCTCTCTCTCTCTCTCTCTCTCTCTCTCTCTCTCTCTCTCTTCTCTCTTTCTCTTTCTCTTTCTCTCTCTCTTCTCTCTCTCTCTCTCTCTCTCTCTCTCTCTCTCTCTCTCTCTCTCTCTTCTTTTTTCTCTGTCTCCTTTCTTACTTTTTTTCATTTTCTCCTACATCTTCTTCTTCATCCTCTTCTCCTCCTCCGTCTTCTTCTTCTTCTTCTTCTTCTTCTTCTCTTCTGCTCCCTCTTCTTCCTTTTCATAAGTTTGATAGCAAATTCCAGGAGGAAGACCGATCAGAAAACTTGGCGAGAGATCTTTTCAATCAGGTCTAGTTTATGTGTGGGAAAAGTTGGATAGGATGATGATTAAAATATTTAGAGGTTATCGCAAATTTCTTATCTATGGCAAGCGCTGTGGACGGTCTACAGCCCAGTAATCGTGGATGAACACACATATTGGCAGAGACGCACACGCACAAATAGTAAAGGCATACACACACACACACACATACATACACACAAATATATACATATACATGTGTGTGTGTTTGTGTTTGTATTTGTGTTTGCGTTTGTGTTTGTTTGTTTGTGTGTGTGTGTGTGTATTTGTGTTTGTGTTTGTGTTTGTGTGTGTGTGTGTGTGTGTGTGTGTGTGTGTGTGTGTGTGTGTGTGTGTGTGTGTGTGTGTGTGTGTGTGTGTGTGTGTGTGTATGTGTGTGTGTGTGTGTGTGTGTGTGTGCATGTGTTTGTGTGCGCGCGCGAGCGCATACATATACACATGTATGCAAATCACCATGTTTGTGTTTGAAGTAAACATGCTTTCAGACAAAAAGCAAACAATACTAAAATGAGAAACACACGTTCCTGAAATCCCGGACTCCATTTTGTCACATAAATCACACTCTAATGAACCTCTCTCCCAAAAATTAAAAGCATCCCACCCACACCGACGTTTCTTCACTTTTATTTTTTTATTTTGCTTTGCCTTTTCTTTCCCTCTTCGAGCGGGAAACCAAAAAAAAACATGCTTGAGCTTCTGCAACAACCGGATTCAAAAAAAATCAACAACAATAAAAAAAACTTACGGTTTTCCAAAAAAAAAAAAAAATCTTATACTTATTCCCTCACCTTTAAGACGCTCCGCCAGGGGGCCGAGTGTTCGAGCCGGAGTCTGAAAGAAACAGAGGAGTGAAAAAAAATGAACTAATGGAGGATATCAGTTTCCTTAAATAATTCTAGAACGATGCGGCAGAGCTTACCTTGAGTTCCGTTTTTTTTTTTTTTTTTTTTTTTTGAGGGTTGGGGGGTGAGGGGGGTGGGGGTGAAGGTGAAGGTTCGAGGTATAAAGGAGATAGCAAGGTGGGAAGAGGGGGGGGGGGGGGGGAAGGAAGAAAGGAGAATGAAGGATGAAGGTGGAAAAGAGAGATTAGGAGGAAGATGCTGTATAGATGGAGAGATAGACAAATAGATCGATGGATAGACAAATAAATACTCACAGACAGATAGGGAGAAGGTTGAATACCAGTTAAAGGACGGATATAAAAAAAAAAAAAAAAAAAAGCTGTATAGACAGAGGAAAAATAGCATAGAAAAAAAACAGCATAGAAAAAGAGAGGAAAAACAAACAAACAGATATATAGTCAAAGATGTGGATAAAAAGAAATACAGAAAAAAAACATAAAAGGGGGAAATAGAAAAAAAATAGTGGTTAGGAAATAGAAGATGAATTAAGTCCTGTAGGAGTAGGGCAGGAGAAAGGGGAGAGGAAGACAGAGGAGGAGAGGACAAGAAAGGCGAAGAGAGGGGAGGAGAGGGGAATGAAGGGACAGGAAAACCGGGCAGCCCCAGCTCTCCGTCCAAGCATCTGGCATGTAAAAATCCACACGAAGGCAATACTTTAGAGCTCTCTGTCCTTAATGAGCCATACCCGCCGGCTTCCTCTTCCAGCAGGGGGGCTCACGGCCGGCGCGCATCCGGGAAAACACATCTCACCGGCATTGGGCATCGCGCGGTCTATCGAATTCGACGAATAACGCCGAAAATGTTTAATGCGGAAGGAACTGTCCCGTAACGGGAGTCTCTAATAACGACAGAGAATCCCCTCGTTGATAAAGAACGTTTCCTATCAATGCGCAAAGCCCGGCATTAAATCATTATAGGAGAGTGACGCTAAGGCCTCTATGCAAACGCTCGCGGCTCCCCGATTACTCGAAATGGCGGGTCTATTAAGTCCAATAAAGACCCAAATGAAAATATTCTAAAACCTATATTCCGCCTGAGTGACCGGGGATGAGAGCTTATCAAACAGATATTACGGACAATAAAATTTTACGACGCCATCCAGTTCACCAATAATCTGACCAACGGCATGGCCAGAGCGACGCAGTAAACACTAAGGGAACTCATCAGAGGCTTTTAAGGAGGGCGACCCAACACGTGCAACTGCAGGCGCCGCTGGACTG
>NC_051422.1:18957489-18959989 GCF_015228065.2 Penaeus monodon
GGGCGAAAGGGCCCCAACACCACCCGGTTTCTTGGCCTCGAACTCCCGACGGCGAGGGAAAGAGGGAGATGTTGGAGTCGTGGTGGAGATCCGCGGATGGTGTTGGAGATTTAGGAGGATGGGGTAGAAGTAGTTTAAGAGAGAGAGAGAGAGAGAGAGAAAGATAGACCGAGAGAGAGAGAGAGAGAGGGAGAGAGAGAGAGAGAGAGAGAGAGAGAGAGAGAGAGAGAGAGAGAGAGAGAGAGAGAGAGAGAGAGAGAGAGATGGAGAAAGAGAGAGAAATTGGAAGTCTGATAGATTGATAGATAATAGATATATAGACAGGCAGACAGGCAATTAGACCGATAAACAGATAGGAAGATAGATAAATTGGTAGATATATATTTTTTTTTTTCGATTGGAATCTTTGTGTGTGTGTGTGTGTGTGTGTGTGTGTGTGTGTGTGTGTGTGTGTGTGTGTGTGTGTGTGTGTGTGTGTGTGTGTGTGCGTGCGCGCGTATATTTACGAGCATCTGAGTGTGAATACGTGTGAAGGAATGACACATGTTTCGTATACACATATTTGAGTGCCAGTGCCAGTATCGCACGCCTCAAAACGAAATTACAATAAAACAGAAGGGGAAGAGGAGCCAGCCAGAAGATGATGTGGTGATGATTGGCGAAATGAGAGAGAAAGACGAGCAGGAAAGGCGGGAGGGGGAGTGGGTGCGAGAAAGGAGGTCTCGGTACACCAGTTCTTGCGAAGGGGACTGGAGGGTGACTGAGGTTGAGAGAGGTTTGGATGTCCTTTTCATGGAGTTATTCGGTGTTAATTCAGTGGATATCAGAATTACAATCGGGTTCATGACGAGGGAGTTTGAGCATGAGAGAAAGAGAGAGTGACAGAGAGGAAAAGAGAGAGAGAAAAAAAAAAAGTGAGGAAAGAGGGAACGACAGACAAAGTCGAAGGGGAAATACATAAATATAAAAAGACATCTGTGTCTTATGAAAGACAGGGCGAGAGAAACACACACACACACACACACACACACACACACACACACACACACACACACACACACACACACACACACATACACACACACACACACAGAAAGAGGCAGTGAGATAGAGAACACCACCGAGGGGCAATAAAGTGCTAAACCTATCGGAATAAGGCAGGTGCTTTGGAAAAATGAAAGAAACCACAGGTCAAATTGGAGGGCCGAAATAAACCCCAATTACGAGCGTCTGGATTATAGGACGCAGATTACATAGCAGTGGGAGAGTAAGTGAAAAATATGGACATAATTACGAAATTTTCCAATCGGTCTCGTGTTGGGTTGATTCCTGAACACAAAATGGAAACCGAGAGATTATTTCGAGGGAGGGGGAAGAAGGGAGGGAGGGAAGGAGGGAGGGAGGCAGGGAAGGAAGGAGAGAGAGAGAGAGAGAGAGAGAGAGAGAGAGAGAGAGAGAGAGAGAGAGAGAGAGGGAGAGAGAGAGAGAGAGAGAGAGAGAGAGAGAGAGAAAGAAACAGACAGAGACATAAAGACGGACAGACAGACAGACAGAGAGGGGCTAGGGAGAAAAAATCATATTTTTCTCTCTGCATTACAAAACATCAGTAGGATCTGCTGCACATTACATCGTCTGAATTCGCAATACTCATCTCTCTATTCTGAAAATGTTTGAAGAAAACAATAAAAGATCGGTCCTACAGGGAGGGAATCCAAGCTTGTAAAATCAAGACCTTAGTGAATCCAAATGTCTTTTTACGGCATTTGATTCATACTTTTTGAGCATCGGTGATCGGTTCAAGCTTGCCGAAGAAATAAGTATTACTTGGTGTGTGTGTGTGTGTGTGTGTGTGTGTGTGTGTGTGTGTGTGTGTGTGTGTGTGTGTGTGTGTGTGTGTGTGTGTGTGTGTGTGTGTGTGTGTGTGTGTCTGCTGGCCTTTAGTCAATTGTATTATCTCCATGAAGAAACATTTGCTTGAAGTTAAAGTCGGAAGAGAGATCGTTCCTCTCAACAGTTGGATGGGGTCCAGAGGGCGTGAAGAGAGAGGAGGAGGAGGAAAAGGAGGAGGGGGAGGAGGAGGAGGAGGAGGAGGCGGAGGAGGAGGAGGAGGAGGCGGAGGAAGAGGAGGAGGAGGCGGTGGAGGAGGAGGCGGAGGAGGCGGAGGCTGAGGAGGAGGAGAAAGAGGACTAGACTAGAAGGAGAACTAGAAGAGGAAGAGGAGGAGGAGGAGAATGGGGCGGAGGAGGAGGAGGAAGAAGAGGAGAAAGAAGACAAAACGAAAACAAGAAAAAAGTAAAAAATCAAGAGGAGCGACATCAAAGTAAAAAAAAAAAAAAGTAATTTGTAAAGAAGGAGACACCGAAAGGTACAAGAATAAAGAAAAAAGAAGTATACGAAAAAAGGAAGACAGAAAGGAAGAAGAAACGCAGCAGCGGCAGGAGGAGGAGGAGGAGGAGGAGGAGGAGGAGGAGGAGGAGGAGGAGGAGGAGGAGGAGGAGGA
>NC_051422.1:18964989-18969989 GCF_015228065.2 Penaeus monodon
AAGGGGGTTGGGGAGATAGAGGAGAAGGAAGGAAGGGGGTTAGGGGGAAGGAGGAGAAGGAAGGAAGGGGGTTGGGGGGAAGGAGGAAGGGGATTGGGGAGGGGGAGGAGGATGGGGATTGGGTTGAAAGAAGAGATGGAGGAATAGGAAAAAAAAGGAGGGGGAAGGGGGGGTGGAGGAGAAGAAAGAGGATAAAACTAAGAAGTATAATTTAAATGAGAAGAAAAACGAACGTCGAAGAAAAATGGAAGAGGAAGGATGAAGAGGAGTTAAAAGATGAAGAAAAGAAATAGGAGGAGGAGGAAATGAAAGAAAAGAAGAAAAAAAAGAGGAAATAAAATACAGAAGGAGGGAAGGGAGAAGGGATAGAGAGAATAGAGAATAGAGCCACCTGAAACATGTGTGCCTCTAGTAATCCAATCACGGGGCGTCGGGACTTCTTACAAGGGGTTAGAAGGATAAAAAAAGGGGGTTCGATCCTCCCCCCCTCCTTCCCCAACCCCTCTTCCTCCTCCTCCTCCTCCTCCTCCTCCTCCTCCACCTCCTCCTCCTCCTCCTCCTCCTCCTCCTCCTCCTCCTCCTCCTCCTCCTCCTCCTCCTCCTCCTCCTCCTCCTCCTCCTCCTCCTCCCCGTCCTCCTTCCTCATCCTCATTCTAATCCTCCCTTTAAGGTTGTCATCACCCAGGCGAAGACAATGAGTTACAATCCTTAAGAACTTCGTAATAAAGCAATATGAAAGATGATGCCAATTGTACTCTCGTCGTAAAGAATCTTCAGGTGTCTTCATTACTGGTGTTTCTCGACCTCCTCCTCCTCCTCCCCCCCCCCACTCCCTCTCTCTTTGCCTCCTCCTCATCCTTCCCCCACTCCCTCCCTCTTTGCCTCCTCCTCCTCCTCCCTCCTCTGTCTCTCCTCCTCCTCCTCCTCCTCCTCCCTTCTCTGTCTCTCCTCCTCCTCCCTAATTCTGCTTCATCTCCGCCCTGTTCTCCTTCTCTTCTTCCCCCTCTACCCTCTTCTCCTGTCCCTCCTCTCCTCCTCCTCTTCCTCCTCCTACTCCTCGTCGTCCTCTTCTTTCTCCTACCTTTCCTAACTCTCTTATTTCTTCTCTTTCCCATTCTGTTATTGTTCCTCCCTTCCTGCTTTTTTTTCTCCACCTTCTCCTATTCCTTCTCTTCCCCCATCTCTTCCATCTCCTCCTCCTACAGTCTGGGCAGGAACGGCGTCCCGACAGGCTGCCCCTTGAAGCTACGTCACTGTATTACTTGATATGGACGAATAAGATAGGGAGAAGGGGGGGAGGGAGCCCACAAAAGGGGGAAGACGCACCTGGAATAACCATGACGGTGATGCAGCAGCGAGAGAAATAAGTACACGTTCCTTAGTGCTAACTGTTAGTTCAGCTCCCCCCCCCCCCAGCCTCTCCACTACCCCTCACCCTATCCCCTCATCCCCCCATTTCCTTCACGCGTCAAAAAATAAATAAATAAATAAATAAATAAATAAATAAATAAATAAATAAATAAATAAATAAATAAATAAATAAATAAATAAATAAAATAAATCAAAATAATAATAATAGTAAAAAAGGTAGCACCACAATAGCGTAAGATAATGGAGACACGAAGAAAAAAGAAAAGAAAAAAAGGAGACAGTGAGAGAAGAGAAGTAAAAAAAAAATTATAATGAAAAAAAACAAAAATAAAAATAAAACTCAAACCGGATTAAAATTGCCGCCGCCTTTGGGTCCTTTTGGGTAGTCTAAGCACGAAAGGTGATTAGGGACAGGTAATTACAAGGATTAATATGATCCTGCGTCCTCCTCCTGACTTATCTCCTTGGCCGTGGCATCTCGGGAGTGATTCTAAATATTATTTATCTCTCATAAGTCTTCAGGCAGCATGAGGCATGTGATAACTTAATACTGACGAATTGATTGCATACTTCCAAATTCCGGTTCGTCTTCTGCGACTTACCCCCCCCCCCTTCCTCCCTCCCCCCTCACCTAAGCCCTTCTTGAACACCCCCTCCCCCTCTACCCCCCGCCCCTAGCTCCTCTCAGGACACATAATCAACATCCTCCTTCTCCTCCTCCTCCTCCTCCTCCTCCTCCTTCTCCTCCTCCTCCTCCTCCTCCTCCTCGTCCTCTTCCTCCCCCTCCTCCTCCTTCCCCAACCCCCGGACCCCCCATCCTCCGAACACCTTACCCCTCCTTCACTCATTGTGTATAACCCGGTCTTACGGGACATCCTTTAGAAGGGGTCTTAATGACCATTATCATAATTCTCTTGAAGAAACTAATGGATGGTGGAATGTGTTTAAGCGTTTAGCCCCGGATGCCCCCAACGGCTGCTCTCCTCCCTCTCCCCTTCCCTCTCCCCATCTTGGCCCTCTTTCTCCTTCTTTCTCCTCCCTCTTTTTCTCTTTTTCCTTCTTCTCCTCTTATTACTCTCCTGTTTCCAACTTTTTTTTTTTTTTATCTACATGCCACTTTTTTACTTCTCTTCCCCTTTTCCCTCCTACCCCTTCCCTTCTCTTTCCTTTTCCTCCTCCTCACTCTTTTCTTTTCCTCTCCTCCTTCTTATTTGTCTCCTCTTATAACTCTCGCCTCTCCCTCTCTTTCTTCTGCTAAATGCCTCTTTCCCCCTTTCCCCTCTCCTTCTGTTCCCCTTTTCCTCCTTCAGCTAATTCTCCTCCCTCCTTCTCCTACTCCTTCCTCCTCCTCCTTTTCTCTTTCTCTCTCTCACACCCTATTTTCCCTCCTATTCTCTTCTCTTTCCCGCCTTCTTCCTCCTTTTTTTTCCTTCTCCTCCCTCCTCCTCATTCTTCTCCTCCTCTTCCACCTCTCCCCTTTCCCTCACTTTCTTCCTTTAAACGCCTCTTCATTCGTCCTCAGTCAACAAGTTTATTCGAGTCATTAAATGTTTAATTATAAATGAATGGAGGTATGAAACATCCGCAGAATTGCTTAAGGTAATTAGCAAGTCATTATCGATGATGGAAGAAAGCAATTTTCACTCCGGTAAGAAAATATAATCATGTCTTTTTTGCAACTTGCTAACGGCTCGTTTCGTTGCAATTTAGCTGTGATTATTAACACGAAAGTATTTTTCTCTCTTTTCACTATTTCCCTGTATTAATTTAAATGAGCAAATATACTTTACCATCATTTTTCTCTTTTTATTGTATTACTGTTTTTCATATGGTTTAATACTCCTCAGATTCATTACGTAACAATCTTATATTACCTTACACTCGTTCTTCATATTCTTTATACTCTTCCTTAATTTGTTTTAGAATAAGGGATTAGGAACAACAGAATAAGCAGAGGTAAAGGCTATGCAAAGATGATAATTACTTTGCCAGCTTTTAATTCCTTATAATCGCTTGCGACGCACATAATAAGCACCTGGCAACTATTACAAGACTGAATGTCATTACGGCCTTCATTAAACGTGGTTCTGGACAGGGGGAGGGGTGAAAGAGGGAGAGAGAGAGAGAGAAGGAGGATTATAGAGAGAGAAAGAGGATTATAGAGAGAGAAAGAGAGAATATGAAGAGGTTCTGAAGGAGAGAGGGAGGAAAGGGTGGTAGGAGGAAGGGATGGAGAGAGAGGGTGGGAGGAAGGGAGGGAGGGAGGGAAGGGAGGAGGGAGGGAGAGAGAAAATATATATATATATATATATATGTATGTATTATATATATATATATATATATATATATATATATATAAATATATATATATATATATATATATATATATATATATATATATATATATATATATATATATATTTCTCTCTCTCTCTCTCTCTCTTCTCTCGTGTTTTTATTTATTCACATATCTGTGCATTTCCCTATAAAGATTCCTAAATATCCAGAATGGAAGAAGAAAAGATCAACTCATCTCGTCCTCAGTCTGACACACCCACAGCCCCCCCCCCCCCACCAGCCAGTGCAGTAGGATACACCGTGAAAGCTTCCCAGACAGGAGCAAAAGCCGCCCTGGTGCCCAAGAACCATCCCCTTCCCTATCCCTTCCCTACCACCTCCTATCCAATACCCCCTACCCACTATGCTCTATCCACCCCCCACATCTCCTCTCCCCCCCCCTCTACCCACCACCACTCCCTATCCACTTTCCCCTAGGACCTCCTATCTACCCCCCCTTCCAGTCCTACCTCCACCTATCCACCCCCAACACCCCCTCCCCCCACGGCCCCCACCAGCTCTCCACCCCGCACCTAAGATACGGCATCCTTAATTAAGAACAGTGCCATGCTAATGCGCAAAGTTACCCCGGCCCGAAATCGTACTGAAGTTGCTAATGTGGCCCTGGGTGTTAATTATAACGATAGTGCACCGTCCGACGCCACGGCATGCGGGAGCGCTGCCCCCCAACCCCCCCCTTATTTGAGAGGCGCTCGTATGCTCCAACTCGGGGTGGAGAAGTGCACATGGATAATCTCCCTTTAGTGAAAACGCGCCCGCTCTAACCTCCGTCTCAAGATTCAATATGATAATGAGGCCCTGCGCCGGGATGGGCTTCATATCTCTTATGTTGTTTTTGTCGCGGCGGCGAAGGAAAAATGGAGAGGGGGGGAGGGGGATGAGGTGGGGGTTATGGGATGGACGGTGGGGTTAAAGGAGGGGGAGGGGGTGGGGGTTATGGGATGGACGGTGGGGTAGGAGGTTATGGGAGGGGGAGGGAGTATGTGGCTGGAGAGGAGGAGGAGGAGGTTGGGGGTTATGATGGAGAGGAGCGGGAAGGAGGGAGGGAGGGGGGGGGAGAAGAGACGAAGGAAATGATATGCAAGTGTTTTGCTGTTGCTGTTATTTTTCGGCTGACATTTTTTTTATCTTTTCCTTTTCCCTTCAGTTCTACACATTTTCCATTCGTTTTATCTCGTATGTGTCGCTGATCCATTTAGCTTCTGTTTTAGTACAAGGATTTAAACGATTATAACGGATCAACAAACAAAAGGAAAAATTGCGTGAATTCG
>NC_051422.1:18984989-18992489 GCF_015228065.2 Penaeus monodon
TTAATTTGCCTGATGAGACCCGATGTACCTTTTTTTCCGGCAAGTCCCAAAATGGACGCCATCAACATATGCAGAAAACACAATAACAAGATGACCAAAATGGTAACATAACCCCCTCTCCCCCTTTGCCCCAGCACCTGCTCCCCCAATCCCCCGTAACACCTGCTGTCCCTTTCCTTTTCCCTTTTTGTCCCTAAAAGGCTATGATATACATAAATATGTCTTCGTCATATGGGATGACAAGATGTCGTGGCCAGCGGGCGAATGGCCAGCAAACGACCCTTTGTCACCGCATCGGTCATTTTTAACGTTTTTAACGAATTCCGACCAGAGATTCCGACAAATGTTCGGGGGGAAAGAATCGAGGAGGAAAATATAGACTGGGAGACGATTTGATAAAAGATAATAAAAATGGTAAAAAAAAAAAAAAATAATAATAATAATTTTCACCGGGAAAGCAATCAGTCAAAGCGAAATAACTATAATATCGACACCTCACGCAGATATCTCCCCCGAGCACCAAGGGAAACTAGTTTTAACAAGCACCCTCCCCCTGAATACCCCCTCGGCAGATGCTGTACAGGAAAATACTCTTTTAATTGCAAACATGATTAATGGACCTTTTGGATATTTTCACTGCAAACAAATCAACAGTATTCTTTTATGTCGTTCTTAATTAAACGATGCACAAGAAAACAGATTAAAAAAAATTGAAAAACGAATGGATAAAATTTACTCTTATTTTTTCTTCTTTCTCTCCCATCCTTCGTTTCTCTTCATCGCCATTTTTCTATAGATACGACGATGAAAGAAAATAAGACAAAGTCTCATAGAAAGAAACAACAACCAAAGACGAAAAAAAAAAATAGACAATCGGTCTATGAAATGAAACGACAGTGAAAGAAAAAGAAATCACTCGTCCTATAAAATTTCGAAAGCGGTGATGAAAGAGAAAAAGAAAAAGAAAAGATAAAGAAAAGAAAAGACAATCGTCTAGCCCCGTCCACGGTCGCCATCTCACAACCCAACATACTTTATGGGTGTTAATTTCAGCATCGGCCCGTGTGATTTCACTTTGCCCCGAAATTGTTTACGAGTATTGTAAACACGAAGGGGGGAAACTCGAAAATGGCTCCGAATCAACCCCCATAATTTGATTCAATAAATTCCCTCTCCGTATGACGTCTCCTTGTGAAGCGGAGAGAAGAAAGGAAAAGAGAGAAAGGACAAAAAATTGTCACCGGCATTTTGGAAAGCAGGATCGGAGCGAGAGGGGGAGAAGGGAGATAGAGGGGGAAGGCAGCGGAATGAGGGAGAATGGGGGATGGAGGAGGGCGGTTACAGGGGCGGGGTATGGGGGGGTAGGGAGGGTCGAGAGAGGGGGGGGGGGTAGGGCATACACGCATACGAGAAAATGGCAAAACGGTGATGCCTAATTAAGTAAAGCATCGATTCGCTTTTTGCATCGTCCCGAATTGCCGCGCATCGTCAAATTATGCCTCTCCTCTGTTCGAGCGCATCTCCCGTCAAAAAAAAGGATATATATAAACTAAAAAAAAAAAAAATCTTCAACGTAACGTTACTGAACGAGGTGTGTGAGTGAATACTAAAGGTAAGTAGGTCTGTAAGTATGTGGATGGACAGACGGATATATAAACTGGTAGATGGAGAGGTAGAATGAAAGCGAGAGGGAGGAAGAAGAGAAGAAAGAGTGAAGTAATGAAAAAAGAAGAGAGAAGAAGAAGAAGAGGAAGAAGAGAGAGAGAGAGAGAGAGAGAGAGAGAGAGAGAGAGAGAGAGAATAAACAGACAGAGAGGCAGACAGAAAGTCCACTTTTAAATGCCGAAGGTAAAGAAAGATCGTAGTCCCACTGGCAGGCAGGTTTCGGTCGACATTTCGTCGTCAAAATGTCTCCATAAACATAAACTCAACTTAAACGTTGGCTAAATGTCGCGATTGCTGGTTTTAAACTCTTGTTGTTGTAGTCAGACGGGAAAACAAACACAACACACGCGCACACACACACACACACACGCACACACACACACACACACACACACACACACACACACACACACACACACACACGCACACACACGCACACACACACACACACACACACACACACACACACACACACACACACACACACACACACAAACAAACACACACACACACACACACACACACACATACACGCACGCACGCACGCACGCACACAAACGAAGCTTCGGGCCGCGTTCCAAGCATGTATTCGGACCCTTGCCAGGTGTGGAGTTCCTCACTTAGCAAAACCTCTGTGTCCACTTTACATCTCTTATATCGTCGTATGCTTCGTAAGTTCACTCTCAGAATTTACTCTGATATTGGTGTTTGTGTTTATGCATATATTCATGGCGATGAGAGTACGTTTGTTTGAGTTAAAAGTCTATATGGTGATAAGCTTTCTCGAATAGGATGGTAAGATAAGAGGTATGTGTATCTGTTAAGGATGGGTGAGTGTATTTGCGTGTGAGTGTGTGTATTCCTGTCAAGTAGATAGCTATTGTTCGATTTATTTACATAGATATACTTAAAAGACGAATTAATCTAACATCTATGACGTAAGATACGAAACAAATGGACAAAGATATAGATTCCGAAACCAAACTATGGTATGTTGGCGAATACCCGTATGCAAATGGACGCTACAGGCTTTCTGGGGGATAACTCTAACTGTTCCAATTTACAGTAATTCATGACAGCCGGAGCGAAGCCATTGAATATGTGTCGGGGGATACATCACATGACCTCGTTTTGATCTCCGGGTGAGCCTCCCATGCCCTTCGCCTCTCCCTCCCCCCCCTTCCTCCCCTTCCCTCTCCGCTTCTCCCTCTCTACACCCCCTTTTCTTCTGCTCATGTCCTACACCCCCTTCTCTTCCTCCCCTATCCTACACCCCCTCCTTCCTATCCTTCCCAATACATCCTCCTCTCCCACCATCTTCCAGCACCCCCTTCCTCCTTCCCCTCCTTCCCTCCTCCACCCCCCCACTCCCCGATATCCTACAGGACATCGGGGAGTACAGCGAACGCGCTCGATCATGCACATAACGTCGGCCATTTAGAATTTTTAAGAAATGTCTACTCTGGACTTAACAAGGACGATGAGCCCCGACTGTCAGAAGTGACATATCGATACCGTAAATATGCAAGTCCTCCGCCAATGCGAGAGGAATACTAGAGTATCCGCATGCCTCATCCCGCTTCTAGACTCCTTTATCCTCCTATCCCCCTTCCCCTATCCATTCCTCCTCCCTTTCTTTCCTATTCTTCATCTTCCCCCTTTCTTTGCTCTCCCCTCTCTCTCACTCCTTCCCAACCTTTCTACCTTTTACCTCCCCCTCCCCTCTGTCTCTCACTCCTTCCCACCCTTCCTACCTTTTACCTCCCCTCCCCTCTCTCTCTCACTCCTTCCCACCCTTCCTACCTTTTACCTCCCCTCCCCTCTCTACCCCTTATCGCTGTGCCTCGCCTGATATGCGTTGCACCTTAATTGCGAGGTTACCAGGACGACACCGTGTGAGGCATCAAACCCATCCTCTGAGAGACATACTAAGACTTGTCCTTCCCTCTTTAATCTTGAAGAGGCGAGGACGCGCCGTAAAGACCTGGGGACCGGCAGGTATCCGAGGTCGGGAAGGGAGGTCGGGAGGAGGAAGGGGAAAGGATAAGGAAAGAGAATGGATAAGGAATAGGAGAAGGGATAGGGGAAGGGAGAAAGAGGAGGAAGGGGAAGTGGCAAGGGAAAAGAAAGCGGTAAGTGAAGGGGCAAGGGAAAGGATAGGGGGAGGACGAGGGGAAGTGAAAGTGGAAGGGGAAAAGAAAAAAAAAGTAAAAGGAAAAATGAAAGGGACAAGGGACAAGGGCAATGGAAGGGCAAGGGTAAGGGATGAGAGAAAGAGGAAGTTCGAGGTACCTGCAGGTGGTGTTGTCCCCCGCAATCTTTTATTCAATCACACGGTCATCTGCTTTGGCCCTGCACGCGGAATCAGGGGCGTTCTTATGCAGTCTAGAGGGCTGGGATTAAGGGCTGGTAGGGGAAAGGGGAAGGGGAAGGGGACGTAGAAATGGAATGGATGGGGGAAGCTCTAGAGGGAAACGAGAGTGGTTGATGAGGATGGGCCAGTATGGAGAAAGATCCATGAAACTAACGTTCTATTTTATAATCAATATTTTCTGAAGGAAGGAAAAAAAATAAATCGCTTTTAAAAAGCAATAATAACACACAAGGAATGGTACAACACAACACATAGACAAAGAATATATAACGAACTTTCAGAAAGAAAATGGGGAAGCTTTTACAAAATGAAATTTCGAAAGGAAATTCTAATTTTTCTTATCAGTCTCATTAATGAAATTCAAGACCCTTCGAGGGAGATCCTAAGAACGTACATTCTCAGGATATTTCACGCAGGTACTTCTAAGGTCCTCGGGTCAAGTGCCGGACAAGAGAAGCTCTAATCTGGAGGTCATATTACTCATCCAAAGGGATAAGGTACATGAAGCGCTAAAAGTGTGAGAAGGATAGTCCAGGATAAAGTTTTAACTTTGTTCTGTCTATGTCTCTGTCTCTTTATCTCTCTCTCTCTCTCTCTCTCTCTCTCTCTCTTCTCTCTCTCTCTCCTCTCATCTTCGTCTCTTCTCTTTGCTCTCTCTTTTTCCCTACTTTCTCTTGTCTTCTATTCTTTCTCTTTCTTTCTCTCTTTCTCCTCTTCCTCTCTTTCTCTTCTCTCTCTCTCTCCCCTCCTCCTTCTCTGTCTCTCCACTTCTTCTCTTTCTACTCTTTTCATCTCTCTCTTATCTCTCTCTATCTGATCTCTACTCATAACCTACTCTATCTCTATCTCTTTATCTCTCTCTGTCTGTCTCTATCTCTATCTTTGTCTCTATCTCTTTCTCTTTCTCTCCTTCCCACTCCCAGTCCCTCCTCTCCTCCTTCCTCATACCTTGCCTTCCTTCCACCCTTCCTTTCCTCCTTCCCCTTCCCCTCCTTTCTTCCTTCCCTTCTCCCCCCCCCCCCCATTTCCTCCCTCTTTTCCTCCTCTCCATTCCTTCATCACAACCCTTGCTTTGTCTTTATTTTTTTGTACACAGCACGAGGCATTTTTTTCACCAGATATATCAAAATAATTTCCAGTGATTAATCTGGCGAATGAAAATCCCCCTAAACAGTGATATTATGAATGGTGGCATTTAGCATCACGGTAAATGCAACTGTATTTGGTACTGTGCAAAATAATAGATATTGCATGTTTTCTCCAGTCAGGTGTATTTTAGGGGTGACGTCATTCTATTGTTGTTGTTGTTGTTTTGTTTTGTTTTCTGGCTGGTATGGCGTTTATTCGTCTAATCCTAATGGTAATACAGTGAGTTTTTGTTTAATACTTTACATTTTTCTAATCATCTATGTCTTTATCGTTGTTATTTCTATCATTACTATTTCTAGTATGAGAATGATAAGGTTGATTATCATTTTCACAACAATTTATCATCATTACTATCATTACTTGGGTTTCAGTTTTCACCATCATACTATTAACCTATCATCCTTATCATTATCATTGCTAAGGTTATAATCATAATCATTATTACCACTGGTACTAAAGCCTCTTTATATATATTATCATTATTTTGCTTTATCGTGGACTCTGTGTTACTGCTATTGTCACCAGCATCATCACAATCAGTACTTTAGACTATAGTATCAAAAAATGTGATTAACATTGTTTAAGTTATAATCATTATCAGTTTACTTGTAATACTGCAAATAGCGGCATCACTTCTCGTTAACGTTCCTTTGGTATCATTAACACCCATTTTGTCAATATTGGCATAATCTTAAAACATATCACATATATCAGTGTCATTCATTACCGCTAATTTCTTCGTTATTTAGGATATCTTTCAAATATGGCAGCTATTCCAATATTTTAATTAACATCGATTTCTTCATTACCTCCCTTATTTTATGGCATGCCAACTATTTCAACATCATTAAGATCCTCATTATTAGCGCTAGTTTATAGCATACCAATTATTCCAAAATTATCACCAACGCCAATTTCATCATTATCGCTTTTATCTTGCACCCATACTAAATTACATTCTGTCCAACTATTCTACCCCCGGGCTGACAACACTACAGAACCGGGAGACTGCCACCAGTGTTCGAATTATGAAACCATTGCAAAATACACTCCACCCCATATACAGTGGATGCGATTCTATGTATCCGTCTGTGCCATAGATAGTTTTGTATCGCATGAGTTACGGTCAGGGCCTAAGCTCTGTCTAAATCGCGAATCATGGAGTATTTTTTCGGGGGGGAAATAGCGCCGGATATAATTCGACTGCATAAAAAAAGAGTGTGTCGAAATCTCGAAATGGCGTTTTAAAAAGAGTTTACTGTTTTGTGTAATGATCCTGGTTGACACCTGCGCATATTTTTGGACTCTCGCTATGTCTTTATCAGGTTTTCTTTCTTTTTTTCTTGGTACGTTTTTATCATATATATATATACACTTTTTATTTATTTGTGTATTTATTTACTTATTTATTTATTTATTGTTTGCTTTGATTACATATGTTCGGTCCTTTTTGTCTTGATTTTGTTTATAACTTGAAGTGTCAGTATACTTGTCTTTATTGTTAGAAACCGGAGTGGTTTATTCCTAATGTGCATGTGCTTTTTTGCGTGTGCGTGTGCGTGTGCGTTTGCGTTTGCGTTTTCGTTTGCGTGTGCGTGTGCGTGTGCGTGTGGATGTGGATGTGGATGAGGATGTGGATGTGGATGTGGATGTGGATGTGGATGTGGATGTGGATGTGGATGAGGATGTGGATGTGGATGTGGATGTGGATGTGGATGTGGATGTGGATGTGTGTGTGTGTGTGTGTGTGTGTGAGAGAGAGAGTCTGTGTGTGTGTGTGTGCGCGCGTGCGTGTGTGTGTGCTTTATCAAAAACACCATCATAAACCACGAACATCTCTAACCTTGACTTTGATTATAAAATCTTCAATACGCGCGGAAATGACACGTTTGCGCCTCGTTCCACACAAATTCCATACTGCGTTTTTCTTTTTTCCCTTTTTTATTCTCTGTGGGAGAGGGGGTTATTCTTCTCCACCCACGTCCTATTAAGACAACCGACCCTTATATTCGCAAGAAATTAGAGCATTCATATGTTCGAGAAGAAATATCATGAACAAAATACGACATGCATATCCCCAGATAATCATGCGCTGCTTGGAAATTCTTTCACTCATTTCCTCATATGAATCATTCTTACATGACTAAATAATATAACATGAAGGGCTGTTAACAGGAGCATCAAAGAAGAATACTCTTATAAAGAAGTGTAAATGAACCTTAGAATTTACAACCGTGTATGACCATTTTGCACAGTTTATGGACCGTCCGTTGCCTGGGAATCGCTGTCAGTAGTGTTCGAACCTACTTACA
>NC_051422.1:19004989-19007489 GCF_015228065.2 Penaeus monodon
GTAATAAATTCAAATTGATAAAAAATATAACAATAACATCACGATAAATTTTAATAACAGTAATAATAATAATAAAAAATAAAAATAATAATAATAAAAATAAATAAAAATAATAAAAATAATTATGATAAAAATAATAATAAATAACAATAATAATAATAATAATAAACTAATATAATTAAAAATAATAACACAATAAAAAATAATAATAATAATAAAAATAATAATAATAAAAAAATAAAGATAAAGATGAAAATAATTTTAAAGATATAATAATGAGATGAAAATATAAATTTTAAAAGATAAAATAAAATAATAAAAAAATAATAAAAAAATAAAAATAATAATAATATGATAATAATGATAATAATATAATAAAAATAATAACAACAACAAAACAACAATTTTTAAAGTATTACTATTACTATTCTACTACTACACTACTATAATAATAAAATAAAAATAATAACAACAATTATAATGATATTAATAATAATAATGATATTATTATTATCACTATTATTATTATTATTGTTATTATAATTATTTTATTATTTCTATCATTATTTTTATTATTATTATTTTTATTATTATTATTTTTATTATTTTTATTATTATTATTTTATTATTTTTATCATTATTTTTTATTGTTAATTATTATTATTATTATTATTTTTTATTATTTTACTTTTTTTACTATTACCCATTATTATTATCATTATTTTATTATTATTTTTATTTTTATCTTACATTATTTTTTGTTGTTTTTTTTTGTTGTTTTTTGGTTATGATTTTTAAAAAAAAGAGGATAAAAAAATAGAAATTTAAAAATAATAATAGTAAAAATAAAATAATAATAAAAATTTATAAATAAAATAAAAATTAAAAAAATTTAATAATAATATAATAAAAAAATTAATAAAATAATAAAAATAATAAAAAAAAATTAAAAATAATAAAATAATAATGAAAATAATAATATAGCAATAATAGTAGTAGTGTAATAATAAAATAAAATAATTATTATTATTTTTATTATTATTATTTTTATTATTTTTATTATTATTTATTATTATTATTATTATTTTATTTTATTATAACAATAAAAGAAAAATTTGATAATTTTAAAAAAAAGTAATAGTAATTTAATAATGATAATAATAATGATAATATAAAAAACAATAATAATAATAATAACAATAATAATAATAACTATTATTATAATGTTAAACTGAAGCACTTAATAATAAGAGTAATGTAAACGATTACTTTTATTATCATTTGGGATATTAATTTTTATTTTCCGAAATCTTTAAAATATTACATCTGTATAAAAGCCATTTTTAAAACCCCCTTCCAAACCACTCGTGCTCATGTTAAAACACTTTTCGTGAAGCTTACAATATTTGAATTATTCCTTTATTAAAAACTATCCTTCATTATTCATCATTATTGTTGCATAATTCCCTACCACTTACCCTACCTTAATGTAAGTTATAACAAACAAATGCATTTTCACTAGAACCATAATTTTCGCAAATTTCTCCATCGTTCCCATCACCATCACATCACCCCGAAGATTATCCATTCCGAAAGCGGTTTCGTGAGTGTTGCAACGATTATTATCTATAATACAATTACTTGCAAGGAGTCTTGTAACAGCTTATCGCCTTTATCATTAAGAAAACCACGATAGCTAGGTGCTCGTGCATCGCTCAGGCACTTCAAGCACGAGTTAGACTTTCGCTGGTCGAGTCTTCTTCGACGGCCACCCAAGCACCTGCTTTTCCCCGACGCTGAGGTCCACTTTGCCTTCATCTCCCGGTCATCGTCCCCCTTAAACGGCCTCTTTCTCTTTCCTCTGCTTGTGGCGAGTGTCTGTCTCGCGAGGTTGTCTTCGAATCTGTTTCTACTTCTGTAAGTGTTTTCTGGCTTTCTATCGGGTTTCTGTTTCTCACTTTCTCTTTGTCTTTCTCTCCGTTGGTTTTCTCTATCTTCTTTCTCTTTCTCTTTCTCTTCGTTGGGTGTCTTTCGCTCTCTCTCTCTCTCTCTCTCTCTCTCTCTCTCTCTCTCTCTCTCTCTCTCTCTCTCTGTATCTATCTACCTTTCTATCAATCTATCTTTCTCTAACTCACTCTTCCCCCCTTGTCTATGTGTGTGTCTACCGTATTTTCCGCTTTTTAGGGAGCAATTCAGAGAGAGATCGAAGAATCACAAATAAAAGGGTTATCTCGTGATCAACAGCGACAGCGCTACACCATTCACCGATGTTCGCCCATCCGTAAGCTCCTATGGACGTGCCTCGCCCCCTGCCTGCCTCCCCCTCCGCTTCCCTTAACTAAACTTTGGCAAATTGGTTCCTTCGACAGTGGTCACTAGCGACGATTTACCGCTACGTGGATGTTGATGCCAACGAGCTTCATGGTGCCACTTGCCCCTCTCCCCCCTCTCCCCCCCCTTGCTGGTGACACCATGTGTTTGTTGTTACTGGTGGGTTTCC
>NC_051422.1:19014989-19022489 GCF_015228065.2 Penaeus monodon
CTTCCTAGACTCTAAGACATATGGAATAAATAAAAAGAAAAGAAAAGAAAAAGAGAGAGAGAAAAAAAAAACGTTCTTCCATTCAGTGAAAAGAAATTTCAAAAGGTTTTCTTTTTTCGGCATTGCCTTTTTTTTCTTTAAATATATTTTTTTTCTCTTTTATGTAATCCTTTCATATATGAAGATCCTGCAGGCCATAAGCACAGAAATGGGCGCGGGGCTGATCCTGAAGTTACAGTTAACACTTTCATAGTTCGATTCTTTCTCTCGTATTTCTTTTTTTTCTTTTTTCTTTCTTTCTTTTTTTTTACGTTCATGAACTTTTCGTTTTTCTTTTTATCATGTTCGCGTATAGGAGATATAGAAGGCATAGGAAAAGTCAGTGCTTCGGGGGGGGGGGGGGGGGGCTAGTGTTTGTTGAATATAGTCTCAATGATGATGATGATGATAATAATAATAATAATAATACCGATGATGATGATGGCGACAAGGACGGTGATGGTGACAGTGATGGTGATGGTCAATGTGATGATTATGATAGTAATGATAATAATGATGATTTTGATGGCGGTTATGACGATGATAATAAATGATAACAATGATAATATTAACGAGGAAGTTAACAATCCTTTATCACTCTCAATCACTGTTCGCAAATCTCTCACACTCAGCACACCATCACACAGCATAACATAACACATTCTAGACTTTTAACACACGGTAACACTAATGAACGCAGGTGAACAAGAGGTTGCCAAATCTCGAAGGAAAATCTCAGTAACTACCTGTCTCCCCCCCCCCGCCCCTTAAAAAAAAAAAAAACTAAATAAAAAAGCGAAAAAATCATTGCTGACACGGGGGCTGTATTGCTAGAAACGAGCCAGGGTACAAAAGGTTATAAATACCTTCACAAGGATATATATACGGCAGAGCCATTTTTGCTTCGTTGTAAGAGAACTGTTGAGGAAAAGTATTATCAGGAAATTATTTTCACTCCTGGCCATTTTTTTCCTTCGTGGACAGGGTAGGGGTGGGGGGGTGGGGGTACCAGTAGTCCACCTAACTTGCGCCTCTTGTGTGATATTTTTTTTCGCACACAAAATAACTGCGAAAATAAACTATGAACATTTTCGAGTAAACCGACCAACCTAGTTCGAAAATAGGGCACTTATCACAAAACCAAATATCACATTTTATCCCAATAACCAATTCTACTTCCCGGTCTTTCTTTATACTCCCCCCCTCCCCCCCCAAAAAAAAATACATATATACATTTCATTCACTGACTTATTTATCTATTCATTTATTTACACATATGAAGTTACAAAGAAAATAGATATACCTAGCAAATATTTATTTACAAACAACTCAATAAAAGAAAACAATAAACATAATCCGCAACACCTTTTAAGAAAGAGAAAATGATCTTAAATCCGACAATAAAAAGCATAGAAAAAATAGACCCAAAGGAAACTGCTACACTGCGCAGAACGTATGTCTTTGCAACCCGGATTTAGGGCTGACAGGAAAGAAATATCGAGAGAGATGCAGACTTTGGGCAATTTTCTTAAGTGACTCGTGTATATGGGCGGTATATAAGGGGGAAGGAGCGAAAGGGATATATGTCATTTCGTCTTTTAATTAAGTTGGTTGCGATGGTGATAAGCATGATGAGTGCCAAGGATTCTTATCACTTAATGGTGGGCATTATCGCTTGTTATCATTGTCGAGTATTATCGTTATTTAGAATGAGAAATATGATATGACGACGTATCCGCTACTAACCACACTTACAGCGTAATGCAATATAGATAGATAGATACAGAGACAGATATATACCAGTTATGATTTTTCTCGCTAATTAAAGTCTTACACACATGCATGCACGATGTGTATGTATATATATATATATATATATTATATATATATATATATATATATATATATATATATATACATATGTATACATATAATATATATATATATATATATATATATATATATATATATATATATATATATATATGTATATATATATATATATATATATATATATAATATATATTATATATATACATAAATATACATAGATTTACACACACACACACACACACACAAACACACACCACACACACATACACACACACACACACATACATATATATATATATATATATATATATATATATATATATATATATATATTATATATATATATATATATATATATATATATATATATATATATATATATATAGACACACTATCAGTATCATCATTACTGTCATAATTATCAGATAATCACTGATTACTATATCTTACTTAATAGCGCTAATTGGTAGCATCATCATTACTTCCATAATTTTTAGATATTTCATCATTACGTAATTTTTCTTGATAATGCTAATTGGCAACATCATGATCGCCATCATTATGAAAGCCATTATCACCAAATTCATTATCATGCATTATTTCCAATCACTTTGACACTTCCTCCATCATTAATATCCACCAAACACCGACTCACAAAGAAACACAAGAGATTGAATTTTTCAAAAAAAAAAAAAAAAAAAAAGAACAGAAATAGGGTCGAATAACAATCGACATAACCGTGAGCGCCGAAGTAATAGCCTACATATCAGGGACAATAATGAGGTTGGAGTGTCATAAATAATAGTTTTTGCGCCGAGAGAATTCCCTCGAACATTCATTAAGCAAATTGCCGGACGCACATTACAACTTTATAATGGATTCTGATAGTTTGTGACACGCCACCTACGTCGCAACGGTTGGGGGGAGGGGGGAGGGGGGTATGGAGAGGGGAAAGGGAGAGGGAGGAGCTGAGGGGAAGAAGGGAGGAGGGGTGGAAGCAGGATGGGGTATTAGGGTAAGGGGCAGGAGGAGGGGTAGCGGGATAAGGAATAGTAAGGGGAGCTAAGGGTGGAGATAGGGGTAATTGGGCAAAGGTAAAGGTATGGTAAGGGGGGAGAGGGGGAGTGACAGGGTAAGGAGGGAGGAAGTTGGGGCTAAAGAGTAGGGAGAGTAGGGGGCAGGGGATAGAGGAGGGGTGGCAGGGGGTTGCAGAGGAGGTATGTGGAATCCTCTATGCTATTATTAATCGTCCCGAACCTCATTTGCAAAGGATGAGTAATCAGGTAATTGGATCTGCAAAAAGAAATATAATTCTATATATAGGTGCCTGGAGTATATTCACACACACACACACACACGCATCCGCACATATACACACACATATAAATATATAGGTAGATAGACAGATAGATAGATAAATAGATAGACAAATAGGGAATGGATATGAATATAGATATAGATACAGATGTAGACAGACAGAGAGGGAGAAAGATAGATAGATAGAAAGAGATAAAAATAGATAGATATAGAAACAGATAGACTGGTAGATGTAAATGAAAGTTACACAAAAAATAGCACCGATCAATGCATAGAAATAATTTATACCACGCCCGCGCTGGTATATTCCACGACAAATAAAACTCAAAGAAACACACACACACACACACACACACACACACACACACACACACACACACACACACACAGCCTCCCGCAAGGACACACTCGCAGCAACAGAACAACCACGTAATCGACTGAATTCCATTAGGAGCATCATACTCTCCCCAAGACACATTACCAACTTCTCCGAAAGCCTCGGCACCTTCCTCTTCCCCTCCTCTTCTCCCCCTCTCTCCCCTCATTTCCTCCTCCCTCCTTCATTCTCTACTCTCTCTCCTCTTTCCCTCCTCCCTCCTTCCCTCCTCTCCTTCGTCTCCCCTTCTCCCCTCCTCCCCTTCTCCCCTCCCCTCATCCCGTTCTTCTCCTCCTCATCCTTCTCCTTCTACTTATCCCTCCCCCTTCCTCTCCCCTGTCCCTCCCCCTCTCCCCTCGCCCTCTTTGTGTTTCCAGCTTCCCTCTTCTTTTTTTTCTCCTTCCGAGAAGTTTCTTCCTCTGTTTTCTCTCTTCTTTCTTTCGCACATTCTACATCTCCATCTTTATCATAAACCGTAACACGCACCGATCCGTAAACGTTCACATAATAATGTATTTTTTCTTATTTCTCAGGTATACGGCGGTGGGTGGAGTCAGAAGTCAATAAGGTGAGAGAGAGAACGGCGTGAGGCAAGGTGCAAGGCAACTGGATGCTGATTTGGAATAATGAGGGAGAGATGAAAGGGAAAGAGAATGTCTTAAGAGGTGAGAGGAGCATTAGTAAAACATGAGAAAGAAGAAGAAGAAGAAGAAGAAGAAGAAGAAGAAGAAGAAGAAGAAAAAGTAGAAGAAGAAGAAGTAGGAAAAGTAGAAGAAGAAGAAGAAGAAGAAGAAGAAGAAGGAGAAGTGAATCTATTTTTAATGAGGAGGCAATGAAAAAACGAAACAAGAGGAACGAGAGAATGATGCAAGGTTGAGAAGGAGAGGTAGGAAAGATGAGATGAGGCGTAAGCTGGAAGAGAAGAGGTGTGAATAAAGGAAGGAAGAGGGGATAAGGAGGTAAATAAAGAGATGAAAGATAAATAAAGAGATGCGACTAAAGAAGCGTGTGACCGGAAGAAGTGTAGACGGTAAATGGAACAAGAGGAAGAGAGAAGCAATAAAAGGGATAGGAAAACGTTAAGAGGAAGGAAGGAACAGGAGGAGGTATGGAGGTTAAGGAAGAAGGCAGAGAGGAAAGCAAGAAGAGGAGGGGGTAGTGAGGGAGGGTGGAGGAAGAGAAGGAGGTAGGAAAAGACGAGACAGAGAGAAAAAGGTACACATGGGGAAGAGGCGAAGGAGGAAAAGGAGGTATTAAGAGAAGGAGGAAGAGGAGGAGACAGCAGAAAAAGGGGGGGGAAAGGAGGAGACGGTAGAGAGGAAGAGGAGGAAGAAGAGGTTTCGGTAGAGAGGAGGAGGAGGAAGAAGAGGTTTCGGTAGAGAGGAGGAGGTAGAGAGAGGAGAAGAGGGGTGGGTGGGGGGGGGGGAGAGGAAGAAGAGGGGAGTTGCGGGAGCGATATAGCACTCCTGCACAAAAGCCCCGATCAATGGACGGACTGAGGACTGAGGCAGACTTTAAAGGGATCATTTCCACCCTCCTGTGCACCTTGGGTATCGGGGAAGCCGCTGCCTGATACTGTGAGAGGTGGAGGGGAGGAGGAGGGGGGAGGGGAGGAGGAGGAGGGGGGGGAGAAAGAGGCGAAGGGGAAGGGAGGAAGAAGGAAGAAGGGAGGAGGTGAGGGAAACGAAGGGGAAGAAAGGGAGAGGAAGAACGAGGCGAAGGGGAAGGGAGGAAGAAGGGAGAGGAAGAACGAGGCGAAGGAGAAGGGAGGAAGAAGAGAGCCGAGAAAAACGTGGTAGAGAGAAGGAAGTAAGAAGGGAGACGAGGGAAACACAGAGGAGAGAAGAGAGGAAGAAGGGAGATGAGGGAAACGAAGAGGAGAGTGAAGAGAAAGAGCAGGAGGAGGACAAGGAGATCAAGCGCCTCCAAACACGCGTTATATCGGAAATACCGCCATTAACTCTGTTGTTGTTGTTTTCCTTTTGTATTGTTATGGCTTCTGATACTCTCTTCCGGAGAGGGGGGAGGGGAGGGGAAGGGAAGAGGAAGGGGGGAAGGGGAGGGGAAGGGTGAAGGGGAGGGGAAGACGGGGAAGGGGAGAGGAAGAGAGGCGAAGATGGGGGAAAGGGAGAGGAAGGGGGAAAGGGGAGGGGAAAAGGGAGGAAGGGGAGGGGTAGGTTGAAAGGGGGGAGGGGAGGAGAATGGAGAAAGGGGGAATGGAAGGGAAGGGAAAAAGGAGGGAGGGGAGAGGAAGATAGAAAGGGGAGAAGAGGAAGAGGAATTACGAAGAGGAAGAGCAGAAAGAGAAAGCTTGTTGAGAAAAAGGGTGAAGATAAGGGGAGGATTTTTCTTGAAGGGGGGGGGGAGGATAGGTAAGAAGGGAGGGGAGATGGAAGAAAAGTTGTGAGGTGGAAAGGGAGAAGGAGAGAGAGACTGATAGATAGATAAACAGACAGATAGATAGATAGCTTATTGATGGTTAGACAGATACAGAAAGAGGGGGGGAGGGAGAAAGATAACAGATAATATGTGCATAGAGAGATACAGAGAGAGAGAGAGAGAGAGAGAGAGAGAGAGAGAGAGAGAGAGAGAGAGAGAGAGAGAGAGAGAGAGAGAGAGAGAGAAATGCCCAATTAAGGAAGAAGGAACTAAATCAAACCACAATATAATTAGAGAATAAGCGTATAACCAAGATACTGGACGAACATTACGAGGGACGAAGATTCAATTTGGTGAAATATTCATATGAAAAAATAAAAGAAAAAAAATTAAGGACATTTTCGGAGAATGGCGGAGGAATCGAATCGAAACGAAGTGAATCTTGAGACGGAACAAATGGCCTCAAAAGAAAGGTGATAATCACAGAAGATAAGTAGTAAAATACTTTCAGGAAAAGTAGAAAGGGAGATAAAAGGAGATAATATGAACGGATGGGATTCAAGATAAGAGGAGGGATATCAGAAAAGATAAAAGAGAATTTTAACGATGATTAGCTCAAAGGAATGATTAAATATCTAAATAAATGAGATGGATTTGCATACATTTAATATAAATATAAACATAAGTGCGATTTGAATTAAGAAAAAAAAGCATAGGATAAGATCGATTTAAAGGACAATAAAACAAAAATACAAATAACACAACTAAAATTATCCTGAATATATATAAAGATAATAAGGCCAGAGGATCTAGCCCCAATCTAGCAAAGTAAATGTGAATTGCCTGATACAGCTAACAAGAGGGGCCGGAATCTCCAATCCACAATAGATAACGGGAGATAGATAGGGAAAGAGATAAAGGGGTAGCGAGGAGAAGCAAGATCCAGGAGCAGCCTCCATGAATACGGGCAGACGGATGAAAGGGACTTGTTCAAAGTGCGAGAAATAAAGGGGGAGCGTGATTTGAACAGCAGGAACGCAGAATGAGGGAGAGGGGACGCTGAGCCGGAGGATGGCCAGGGAAAGCAGTTGTTTTGAATGAATAGTAATTGGCGAGGGCAGTTGTTTTACGCCGAGGGGAAACGAGCACACCTATTTGGAATCGGCAAAGCGTTTGATGAAATAGGCTTGTTTTCAAGGAGGAGAGGAAGGGTGAGGGGAAGGAGGCGAAGGAGGAGGAGTAGGAGAAGGAAGGGGAAGGGATAATGCGAGAGCTGATCGCGACTCGAAACGAATATGTGATTTACCTTCTTCTGGAGGGAGTGAGGTGGGGGCGGTTGCCTGCGGGAGAGAGAATAGCCGGAATTAGTTAGGCGTCGATATGAATATAGGTATAGAGAGACAGACAAATGAATGAATAAACACATATAAATATAAATATATAAATATAGTTATATACTATATAAATAAATAAGTAAATAATCAAATAAATAAATAAATAGAAAAAAAAAAAATATATATATTACATATATATATATATATATATATATATATATA
>NC_051422.1:19027489-19034989 GCF_015228065.2 Penaeus monodon
ATAAACAAACAAAGAACCGCAAAGTAAACAATCACTCACAAGAAGGCACACACAAACAACCTCCCCGTCCCTTCTCTCTGTCACACACACACACACACACACACACACACACAACTCCCTCTCACCCCAAATAACGAACACAACTTACACTCACACAATTCTGCCCCCCCCCCCTCCCAATAAACACTTAAACACACTTCTTACCCCCAAAACACACTTTAAACACCCCCACCCTTAAGCACGCTTAACCCCCCCACCACCTCCCTCCACCCACTCTTCCCCAAACTTCCCCACGAACCTCCCTCCCCCCAAAAAAACTTCCCCACGAACCTCCCTCCCTCCCAAACTTCCCCACGACCCCCCCCCCACCCCCCATTCAGCGAGTAACACAGCCTCTGGAGATGCGCGACTCCGCTAAATTTATCTCGAGATTAAGATAACGGTTTCCGATACGCCTTATCTGACAAGAATCCGAGACTGAGGTTACGAATCTCAACCGCCGGTTTCTCTCTTCCTTTCCGCTGCTTTCGGTCGCATTAATCCTTTTAGAAACCGCGTGCGTATTGACTCATTGTGAAGAGAGTGAAAGAGAGAAATGGCGAGGAAAGGAAAATAAAAGGAAAGAAAATGTGAAAGATAAAGGGGAATAATAGATATGAATGGAAAAAACGTAAGGGAAAGGAAGAGAAGAAGACAAATAACACATAAAAATAAAACCAAAACAAAACTAAAAAAATAAAAAAAATAAAAAAATAAAAACGGAAAAGCATTATAATCAAAAAGAAAAAGCAAAGGAAACAAAACGTAAACAAGAAGAAACAAGAAACAAGAAGAAGAAGATGCAAAAAAAGGAAATATAAAAGAAAACTAAATCCTTATTCGCACATGGAATATTCTCCGCTAAGATCCCGCGCGCGTCTTTGCTTCTTCAAATTCCTGTGATACGTGACGACCTTGTGTGCGTGTGTGTGTGCGTGTGTGTATGGGGGGAATGTGCGTATGTGTACGTGTGTGCATATGTGTTTGTTTGTTTATGTGTGTATGTGTGTATATGTGTGTGTGTATGGGGGGAATATTAAAATGTGTATGTGTGTTAGTTTTGCATATGTGTGTGTTTGTTTGTGTGTGTGTGTGTGTGTGTGTGTGTGTGTGTGTGTGTGTGTGTGTGTGTGTGTGTTTGTGTATGTGTATGTGTATTTCTTCTTGTGCCTATATATGTGTGTTTGTGTGCACATATGGAAATATATATGTCTGTGTGTTTGTGTGCGTGTGTGCATATATACATATGCATATACATACAAGTAACTTACCCTTATATGTATGTATATGTGAGAAACAGACACAAGGAGAGGGGGGGGGGTAAGCTATTCATCCTAGATAACATCAAGCGAACAAAGAAATTAGATTTCTCCTTTAGATTAGATATCTAATTAATCTTCTTGTTTGAGGATAGGTAGCCAAAGAAAATATAATCTCGCTCTATCTCAGACTTCGCTGATAGGGCGAGAAGAGAAGCGATGAAGACGGAGGACACAAGAAAAAAAAAATAAGAGTAAGAAAAAAGAGAGGAAGAGAGAGAGAGAAAAAGAATAAATACAGACAAGGCGTTCAGGTATCTCCGCAGGGGATGATAAGCAGGTAATTAAAGGCGATTATGAAATATCAGGTGAAATTATATGTCTCTCTCTCTCTCTCTCTCTCTCTCCTACTCTCGTTTTGAATTCTGGTTTGGGTCATTTTTTCTCCCCATTCTCTCTTGCTTTAATTTTCTCTCGTTTGCTCCCCGTCTCTCTCTCTCTCTCTCTCTCTCTCTTTCTCTCTCTCTCTTTCTCTTTCTCTCTTTCTCTTTCTCTCTCTCTTCTCTCTCCCTCTCTATTTATCCTCTCGGAACCTACTTCATCTCCTCTGTACCTCCCCCCCCCTGCACGGACGCCCCCCCCCCACCCTTGCACAAACACCCCCTCTTTCTTCTCCCCATCCATAACCCCCCCTTAAGGAAAGGGAAGAAACCCCTACCTCCAAACTGCAATAACAATATTGGCTTAAATTACGGTCTATTTTTGTGATTCTGCGGGCGCGAGGCGAGAGGGGGGAGGGAAGAGAGGTGGGGAGAGGGGAGGGAACGAGAAGAAGAGAAGGGAGGGGGAGAGGAGAGAGAGAGAGAGAGAGAGAGAGAGAGAGAGAGAAGAGAGGAGAAGGAGAGAGAGGAGAGAGAGAGAGAGAGAATATAGAGAGAATGAGGAGAGAGAGAGAGGGGGGGGGGAGAGAGAGAGGAGAGAGAGAGAAGAGAGAGGAGAGAGAGAGAGAGAGAGAGAGAGAGAGAGAGAGAGAGAGAGAGAGAGAGAGAGAGAGAGAGAGAGAGAGAACGTCTGGATGCTGGGAGGAGCTTGTCGGAGCATGAGATAAATCACGGGTGGGAGCTGTGACGTGAATAAGTAATGAGGTTCAGATACGCTGGCTGGATGTTTTTCGCGTGTCTCAAGGCTCGCTACGGATGTTCTCTTGTGTGCCGGGCGACTCCTTGAGATAATGTTCCTCCTGCTGCACGGGAGGGACGTCGGGAGAACCGCCGTGGTGAACCGCGTGGCGAACCAACCCCTTTGCTGGTAGTGACGTATGAGGACACGAGGTCGGAGGGCGTGAGGGAGGGTGGGGGAGGGAGGGTAGGGGAGGGAGGGGTGGGGGCAAGACGGGGGGACCAACATCTGTAGACAAGACGTGCGATGGAGGAGGAGGAGGAGGAGGGAGACGCTAAGGAAGAGGAGGATGGGGGCGGAGAGGAATAGGAAGAGGGGGGACGGAGAGGAGGAAGAGGAGGAGGACGCTGAAGAGGAGGAGGACGCTGAAGAGGAGGAGGAGGGGGACGGAAAGGAGGAGGAGGAGGAGAAGAAAAGGGAGAAGGAGAAGGAAGTTTGTCTCAATTCCGATCCGTAAGTTAATGTGGAGTCCTCTCTTCTTCCGAGTGGATTAATGTAATAAGCAAAAGTAACTCAGGATTCGAAAAGTTGAATGATGATTTATTTCACTCACATAACCCTACACCCGCATACTCACGTCTGTGTCTGTTTGTCTGTTTACCTATCTATCTATATATGCCTCTATATCTATCTATTTATATATATATATATATATATATATATATATATATATATATATATATATATATATATATATATATATATCTAGAGTGAGAGAGAGAGAGAGAGAGAGAGAGAGAGAGAGAGAGACAGAGAGAGAGAGAGAGAGAGAGAGAGAGAGAGAGAGAGAGAGAGAGAGAGAGAGAGAGAGAGAGAGAGAGAGAGAGAGAGAGAGAGAGAGAGAGACGCAGACAGACAGACACACAGACAGAGGCATACAGATAGAGACAGACAGACAGAGACTGACAGATAGACAGACAGACAAACAGCGGCAGATAGACACACAGACAGAGGCAGACAGACAGACAGAGACAGGCAGACAGACAGACAACCAGAGAGAGAGACCTAGATATAGAGGAAACATGACTGTTCATTCGAAGCCGCATATTACAGAATACCGTCAATTTTAAAGCCGAGGAATATCTACCCCCCCCCCACGCCTCTTCAATGAAGGCTGTCAACAAATTCGCTTTCTATCAGTCATTTTGTCAACAGCCTGATTGCTCCTAACGTGGCGCACTTGTTCATTATCTCAGACCCACTTAATATATTTGTTCTAATTAGCGGTTATAGATTAAATAATGATTTATATATAATTTAGTGTGTTTATTATCTTAATTATACCCTTTATTTGGCATAATATCAGAAATCAGTTTGATTAACGTCTCTAAGCGATAACGCATTATGACCAAACTTAAACTTTGAAGTCTTGAAATAACCAAAAAGATTATTATCAACACCGCCATTATCAATACCGATAAATCAGCATTACTGCCAACATTACTTTTGTCATGTGACATGCCATCACTATGAAGAAAATTTTAGATTTCTGAAACTACTACCGTCACTAGAAGCATTTACTTAGTTATTGAGAGTAATTCTGTAAACAATAACAAACAATAAAGTTATTATGGTTTATTATTATGAGTATTTCCGTTAACACACACAATAACAAATAATAATGCTCATTTAGTTCGTTATTACGAGTAATTCCTTAAACAAGAACAACAAAACAATAGTGTTCATTTACAAGAACACCATTCGTCGTTCTCAGTCAAGGTTAAACGTCTCGTATATATACTCTTTCGTATTTTGCAATTGCAAGCAATGAACAGCACTGTTAGGTGGAGGCAACTTGTGGATCGTCGCTTGATTCGATCGTAGATTGGAACGTCAGACTTTTTATATATATATCATTTTGATTATTATCAACCCTCGGAGGATGATAATTCAAAAGAACATGTGTTGAATTACCATTCTCTTCCCAAGATTGCTTTGTGCTTACGTCCGGTTTTGCTCGCGTGTGAGTGAGGCGGATGGTGTCTGTGCGTATATGCTGGACGTACATATGTATTTCCTATGTGCATATACTGTATATGTATAGGTATACTCACACTTAGACACACAAACACACACACAAATATATATATATATATATATATATATATATATATATATATATATATATATATATATATATATATAATATATATATATATATATATATATGTATGTATATATATATATAAATACACACATCTATATATGCATATATATAATATATAATATATATATATATATATATATATATATATATATATATATATAGAGAGAGAGAGAGAGAGAGAGAGAGAGAGAGAGAGAGAGAGAGAGAGAGAGAGAGAGAGAGAGAGAGAGAGAGAGAGAGAGAGAGTGAGAGAGAGAGAGAGAGAGAGAGAGAGAGAGAGAGAGAGAGAGAGAGAGGAGAGAGAGAGAGAGAGAGAGAGAGAGAGATATGCATATATATATATATATATATATATATATATATATATATATATATATATATATAATATATATTATATATATGTGTATATATATACATATATATAACAGCATATAACAATAATAATAATAGCATTAATAACATTAATAATTATAATATTAATATCATTGATAATGATAATAATAACAATAATAATAATAATAACAATAATAATAATCATAATAATAACAATATTAGTAATAATAATAATAATGATAATAATAATAATAATAATAATAATAATAATAATAATAATAATAATAACAATAATAATAACATTGATATCTATAATAATAATGACAATAATAATAATAATAATAATAATAATAATGATAATAATAATAATAATAATAATGATAATAATAATAATAATAGTAGTAGTAGTAGTAGTAGTAGTAGTAAAATGTCAATATAAGTAATTAAGACATAGTAAAAATACAAAACTTAGTAAAAACTGTCATATGAAATATGAAAGAGCAATCTCAAATTTCCATACGACTCTTGAATTTCATCGTAATTAAAGATTCACGTCCCTTATTCATCAAGCATACTTGCCTAACTATTCTTACCCAACAATACCCACCCTTACCCACTCTATCCACTCTTATCCAACCTTGTCCAATACCCAGCCTTACCTACCTCTATCCATTCTTATCCAGCTTTAGCCTTATCCTATTTCCCTTACCCACACTTACCCACCAATACCCATCACTACATCCTTATACCCAGCCTTACTCATCAGTAACCAACGTTTACCCACTTCTGTCTACTCTTACCCAACCCTACCCAATCCTACTGCCCCTTGCTCACCCGTACCCACTCTTACCCACTAATACCCACCCTCACCCATCCTCAGCCACCCTCTGCCATCCATCACATTAAGAAAAATGAGGTAAATCTCGAGAAAATTGCAAGAATATGCACTTGCCTTCCCCATCGATAACTTCTCATGCAAGATCGCCTGGCAGTGTCATGGGAAGCCTTGCCTTAACTCAGATATATTTGTCCAGCGTGAGAACTAGGGGTTGGGGGGTGGAGGGGCGTGGGGGAGAGATGGGGAGGTAAGAGGGGAAAGGGAAGGGAAGGGGAGGGAGGGAGGAGAGGATGAGGTGGATGGGGAAGGGGTTGGAGAGGTGGAGGGGGGAGGAAGTGGAGAGGCAGGGAAGGGGTATGGATGGGGAGTTGGGTGGAGAAGGAGGAAGAGGATGAAGAGAAGGAAAAGGAGGAAGGAATAGGAATAGGAGGAGAAGGAGGAAGAGGAGGGGGAAGATGAGAAAGAGGAAGGAGGAGGAGGAGGAGGAGGAGGAGGAGGAGGAGGATAAGAAGAAGAAGAAGGAGGAAGAGGAAGAGGAGGAGGAGGAAGAGGAGAAAGAGGAAGGAGGAGGAGAAAGAAGAAGAGGATCAGTCGGAGGAGGAGGAGGAGGAGGAAGAAGAGGATTACCAGGAAGAGAAAGAGGAGGAGGAGAACCAGGAAGAGAAGGAGGAGACTGTTACGTAAAAGATGCCATTACTTATCGTTAAGCAGAGGTGCGTGACGCCCTGGGAGCAATATCCACCGGGAAGGAAAGTATCCTCAATAATGATAACGCTCCCCCTCCCCCCTTTCCCCCCCACTCATCCCCCCCCACACCTCTACCTCCCGCACCCCCCCCTCCCCCCCAGCTTCCCACGCCCATGAATCCCGCCACTGCTCATCCGCGGCGCCGTAAGAGGAGAACTATCATCGTGACGGCAAAACCTACGAGCATTCTTTGCCGCTCTCTTTAGCCCTTTCACCCCCCCCCCCCTCCGCCCCCGCCCTCGCCCCCCCCCCGCTGAAGCTTGGATGATTGACGTACTCAGCCCCCCTCCCCCCCTCCCTTTGCTTATCACCCGCTTCGTAACCCCAACCCCCTTTCCCTTTTTCGTTTTCTCCTCTTTTTTTCCCCTTTCTCTCCCTCCCTCCTTCTTTCTTTCTTTCTTTCTTTCTTTCTTTCTTTCTTTCTCTCTCTCTCTCTCTCTCTCTCTCTCTCTCTCTCTCTCTCTCTCTCCTTTCTCTCACTCTCTCTGTTTCCTCCCGTCTGCATCTTTTCCCCTTCTATTTTATCAAATTCCATCATCTACCCCCCACCCCCTATGAAAAAGTAAAACAAAGAAAATAAAAATAACACAAACAAAGATTTTTTCTTCTTTTTTTGTGAAAAAATACGACCAAGCATCAAGCAGGAAATCACATTGGTTACTGGCCCTCCGGATCGTCTCCTCCTCCTCCTCCTCCTTCTCCTCCTCCTCCTCCTCCTCCTCCTCCTCCTCCTGGTCCTCTTCCTCCTCCTCCTCCTCCTCCTCCTCCTCCTCCTAGTCCTCTTCCTCCTCCTCCTCCTCCTCCTTCTCCCCCTCCTCCTCCTGGTCCTCTTCCTCCTCCTCCTCCTCCTCCTCCTCCTCCTCCTCCTGGTCTTCCTCCTCCTCCTCCTTGTCTCTCGTTCTTGCTCGTTGCTTTGCTTCCTTGACCTTATTGTTTCTATTTTTTTCCTTCTTTTCTTTTCTTTCTCGGTTAGTTCCCCTTTTCTTTTCTTTTTTGCT
>NC_051422.1:19047489-19052489 GCF_015228065.2 Penaeus monodon
ATTGTAAAGGCGCTGGTAATATTGGTAAGTGAGACTGACGAGGAATTGGCGGAGGTGAAAAGGGCCGCTGGAGAGGGCACTTGTGAGCCTGAAGGGGCTTGGATTCCATTCTGATAGATGATTTGCGATTGTATTTCGTAAGGGCTTGCTGCCTCGAAGAAAGGCGTCGGGGTTTTTTTCTTTATTTATTTTTGGCTTGGTTTTTTATTTCCTTCGTTGTTGTTATTACTGCTAATATAATTACTGTTCTATTCATTAATATTATTGATGTTGTTCTTGTTCCTATAATTCAATATCTTATCATCATTATAATCATTACTATTATCATTATTATTACTATTTTTATTATTATCATTATTATAATTATAAACATCATTATCGTTATCACTGACACTATGATTATTATTGTTATTATCATAATTATTATCATTATTATTACATTATAATCATCACGGCCATATATATTATCACTATTATTATCATCATCGTCATCATTAGTAGTATTAGTATCATTATCATTATCATCATCTCATTATTATTATTGTCGTTTGTTGTTTTTATCATTAACATCGTTTCTACCTTTATCATTAATATTGTTCTTGCTCTTGTTATAATTAACATCACTGCTATCATTATTATCATCACCAATATTGTTTTTGTTTTTGTTGTTATCATTATTTCTATTATCATTAATGTCATCAGTAGAAGTAGTAGTATTAGTAGTAGCATCATTATCGTCTAATTATTAGTATTGCTATTTTCAGTACAATTACTGTCAACACAAAATAATTTATATCCTTATGATATATATAACACTATTGTTACTAGCATTTATATAATAACTGCATGATAATCAAAGTCATAATGATATCATCGACGATGTTATTATCAATCATCGCAATTTACATTTCTGTTATTAGTCTTTTCGGTAGTATTCTCATTGGCATTATATTGTATCATATTTTTATAACCATTATTAGGGTTATCATCATATTGAATCATCATCATGATCATTAAAAAAACACTGATATTACAATCGCTATCATTATTATCGTTGTCATTATCTTTAGCACTTTATTATCAATAATAATCATATCATCGTATTATCTTTATATTTATGGTAAAAATTATTTTTATCACAACGATTGTTATTGCTATAATTACTACAATTACCATTACAACTACTATCACTATCTATTACTAATATAAATACCATTTATTACCATGATCAACACTGTCACCACTACTATTACTATTACAATTACCATACTTACAAATTCTCCCTCAAAATCAATTATAATTCTTTAATAATCCAATAGTAAATGGATAACCCTTGGAGCCGACGAAAGACAAAGAAATAAGCAAATAGTCGCAATGTTTGTCTTTTAAAAATCTAAATAACAAATTGGCTTTGCGCATGGAATATTCTGCCTCATGATTCCGCTATTGGTAGTAAATAACGCGAATGATTTTGCGTGTGAATTGATGGTGATAGTTTACGCTCTGTGTGTTTGTATGTGCGTTTGTTTGGCCATTTATCTCAGTTTCTCTCTCTCTCTCTCTCTCTCTCTCTCTCTCTCACTCACTCACTCACTCACTCACTCACTCACTCACTCACTCACTCACTCACTCACTCACTCTCTCTCTCTCTCTCCCCTCTCTCTCTCTCTCTCTCTCTCTCTCTCTCTCTCTCTCTCTCTCTCTCTCTCTCTCTCTCTCTCTATCTCTCTCTCTCTCTTTCTCTCTCTCTCTCTCTCCAACAGGAACTGGCACGCTTGATCAATTCCTCCGACTGCTCTGATTGGTAGCAGCTTCTTCCTGTTATCTTTCCCAAGTATCAGATTAACGTTTCCCGCCACGCTTATCGCCTCGCTTAACATTACTCTTATCCAATCCCACGCGTCATCGCTGTCACCAGTATCAGTGATCACTATCATTACTCCTTCCTCTCTCACTCTACCTTTTCTCTACCTCTCCCTCTCCCTCTTCTCCCCTCTCTCCACTTTCCCTCTCCTCTCTCCCCTTCTCTTCCTATCTCTACCCGTCTCTCTCTCACGATCGCACTCTGTCCCTCTCACCTCTCTCCCTCTCCCTTTCACATGTCTCCCCTCTCTCCTCTCTCTCTCCTTTTCTCCTCTATCTCCTCTCTCCTCTCTCCCTCTCCCTTTCTCCTCTCTCCCCACTCTCCCTCCGTCCCGCCAGCGTCTTGAGAAAGGAGAGTCATTCGACCATGTAACAAGTGCATCTTGGTGACGCTAGACACGGGGCGACCGCACATTCCCGGCGATCTAAACACCCAATCCCTTTGGCAGTCCTTCAGGTGATAGTGAGGCAGGGGGGAGGATCAGGGGGGGATTAGGGGAGGGGGGAAGGGAAGGGGACGATGAGGGGATGAGTGGAAGGGGATATGGGGGTGTTAGGAGGGTAAGGGTACTGAGGGGAATGGAAGGGGTGAGGGGGGATGGGGTAAATGGGGAGGGGAGAGAGTAGGATAGAAGGGACGAAAAGGGGGGTGGTCTGAGAGGGAGGAAAGGGAGGGAAGGGAAGGGAGAGGAGGGGATGAGCCGAGAGGGAGGGAAAGGGGGGATGGGGAGCGGTGGAGCGTTGGGGACTCCTCAACAGTATTTTAGGAGAGACGTAAGAAGTAATCCCTTTCGGAATCTTTGTTTACTTGTGCAATGGACTAGCGTGTTGAGCGGCTTGTCTGGGAGAGATCTTTTAAGGTGTGTGTGTGTGGGGGGGGGGGGAGTACAGTGGTAGTGTGTGTTTGAATGTGTTTTTGATTGTTGTCTTGGTGTTTGTGTGTGTGCGTGTCCGTGGATGTGTGAATGTGCTGTGTGTGTGTGTGTGTGTGTGTGTGTGTGTGTGTGTGTGTGTGTGTGTGTGTGTGTGTGTGTGTGTGTGTGTGTGTGTGTGTGTGTGTGTGTGTCCGTGTGTCTATATGTACGTGTGGCGTGCATGCATATACCCAGCCGTGCTTGTTTCAGCGGGAGGGAGGTCTTAAGCGCGTCTTGCTTGCAGTCAGCCGGCTTTGCCTCCTCGCGAGACAGACGAGGAACGCCGCGGCGGCAGGACCAGTCACGCCGGGCGCTGATCTTGGCCAGTGCGGATGTGCGCCGGCCAGGACCCCTTTGAGGAGACTGCTTCGCCGCCTCGAAGCCTGGCGATTTGTCCGTTTTCGCAGCGAGGAACAAAGGCGCTCGGAATCTCCCGCCGACGCTCTTAGTCCCAAGCTCGACTCGGGATTCGAGCTGACACGGGGCCTCGAGACCATTAAATCCGGGACGAGGCGAGAGTCTTCTCCAGCTTTGCTTTCTGAAGAATCCCCGAAGAGGAGAAGAAGAAAAGGAGAGAGAAGAAAACACACAAAAACGCAAAAAGGAAAGAAAAAATCTTGACATATTTCTCCTTCGCCTTCCATTTCGAAGAAAAAAGACGCGCCACGGCCCATTCGCTGCGAGGAGTGACCACACAAGACTTAAATTCGACAGCCGCATCACATTTAGATAGACGTCAGTCCCAGATCAACAAATCCGACTCCTGTGTGTGTGTGTGTGTGTGTGTGTGTGTGTGTGTGTGTGTGTGTGTGTGTGTGTGTGTGTGTGTGTGTGTGTGTGTGTGTGTGTGTGTGTGTGTGTGTGTGTGTGCGCGCCCGCGCGCGAGTGAATGAGTATGCATGTGCGTTTTGTGTGTAATATAAATTAGTGAATAAGTTAATGCCCATCTACAAGTTTAGAACCTTCTAAACAACTGCATATCCCTCTGAACGTGCATTTCCATCCCAATCGCAATCTAGATCACACACATATGACCGAGGGTGCATAGACATTATCAGCCAAGTGCTCGCCGGCCTCTTTCTACGTGCAGCGTGTGAGGAGGCGAGGACAGACAGGTCCGGGACCAGGTGGTCAGGCGGCCATCAGGCGGTATGTATCTCTTGCCTCAAAACCCCACCTGCTTGTTCTCGTCTCTTCTTCCAAGAGACGCGGCCCTAATTCAAGCCAACGGCGCACGCACGCACGCACGGACGCACGCACGCACCAACGCACACGCAAACGCCAGCATAAAGACTTGCCTTTTGCATCTGCTGGACTTCAAGTCAGACTTATTTATATTCTGATTTCGTTTTTTCTTTCTTTCTTTCTTTCTCTCTTCTCTCTCTTTTTCACTCCTTCGTTCCTGTCTTTCTTTTTTCTTTTTGTTTTCGAGTTTTTGTATTTTGTGTGATACATTTTCTTCTTTAGGAGATTAACTTGGGGTCGTGGCTAATGCTTTTGAGAAAGGATTATTGGCTATATATGGAAGGCGATGAAAGGGAAGACCGTGTTGTGTGTGTGTGCGTGCGCGTGTGTGTGTGTGCGTGCGCGTGTGTGTGTGTGTGTGTGTGTGTGTGTGTGTGTGTGTGTGTGTGTGTGTGTGTGTGTGTGTGTGTGTGTGTGTGTGTAAGTATATGTCTGGAAGAGGAGGAAGGAGATAGAGGTAAAATAGATGAGTAAACAAGAAGCGGGTAAAAGGGGAAAAAAAGTATCACAAAGCCGACAAGTCCAATAAAAAAGAAGAAAAAAATGAATAAAGAGATGGATAGAAAGACAGGGAACATCTGAATAGGAATAAGGGGCTTAGGTGGAAAGAGGGGGGGAAGGGGGGAGGGAGGGAAGGGGGAGAAGATGGGGGGAAGGAAGGGATAGTCCTGACATCGGAGAGAGAGAGAGGGGGGGGGGGTTGAGGGGGCAATAGCAAGTGAAGGAGGGAAAGAGGGGAGATGGGGGAAGGGGAGGGGCAACAGCAAGTGAAGGAGGGAAGGAGGGGAGACGGAAGGGGGGGGAGGATTGTCGGGGTAACAGCGAGTGAAGGAGGGAAGAAGAACAGATGAAAGGGGGGTAAGAAAGGGATTGTGGAGAGGGGGAGGCAGCCACAGGGGAAGGATGAGGGGGAGGATACAGGGGGGGGGGGGCACGAAAAGGAAGAAGAAAGGGAGTAAATAAGGGAGCGAAAGAAAG
>NC_051422.1:19054989-19062489 GCF_015228065.2 Penaeus monodon
AGAATAGATTTGGAGAGAGAGAGAGAGAGAATAGATTTGGAGAGAGAGAGAGAGAGAGCAGAGAGAAGAGGAGAGAGAGGAGGAGAGGAGGGACCGAGAGAGAGAAAGATGGAGAGAGAGAGAGAGAGAGAAGAGAGAGAAGAGAGAGACAGAGACGAGAGAGAGAGAGAGGGAGCGAGAGGAGAGAGAGGGAGATAAGAGAGAGGAGAGAGAGAGAGAGACAGACAGAAAGAGAGAGAGAAGAGAGAGAGAGAAGAGAGAGAGAGGGAGAAGAGAGGAGAGGAGAGAGAGAGAAGAGCAGAGAGAGAGACAGAAGAGAGAGAGAGAGAGAGGAGAGATGGAGAGAGAGAGAGAGAGAGAGAGAGAGAGAGAGAGAGGAGAGAGAGAGAGGAGAGGAGGAGAGAGAGAGAGAGAGAGAGAGAGGAGGAGAGGGGAGAGAGGAGGAGAGAGAGAGAGAGAGAGAGAGAGAGGAGAGAGAGAGAGAGAGAGAGAGAGAGAGAGAGAATGAGAATGAGAGAGAGAGAGAAAAGAGAGAGAGAGAGAGAGATGTATATATATACTTATATGCATACACCAATACAAATGAATATATTCTAATTCATTCAATTACACAAATATATAAATATGAACTTGCATGTTTATGCTCATCAATTTAATACCTTTTATACCATTCAACTTATCTTTTCTGTTCTTATCCCCGACCTCAACCGCGTCCAATCCCACTGCATTCATTTCCTTCATTTACTTCATCTGCAGACCCCCCCCCCCCCACACACACACACTACTTCTTTCTTCTTATGTCTGCATTTTCCTATAATAGAATATAGAACTTATCTAAAAACATGCAAACGATATCAACAATATCATCCGCCGATATGGAAACGTTCGGATAGGTCATAATCAGTAAGATGAAAATGGGTAAATAGCACTTATTAGAAGCAGGACCGTATAATGATAACCAAAGATACCTAAAGACCGATATCCAGATGTACTTTAAGACAACAAGACCCTTATTGCAAATTAAAATATGGGGGAGGGGGGGAGGGGGAAGGGAAAGGAGCTGGGGGAGTTGCAGGAAAGGGGGGGGGGGGTTGAAATTTATTTGCACGCCAGAATTTACTATGTAAATAATGGTAATTTATGAGAAGAAAAGAAAAAAAATAGATATAACTCGAGTGAATTTACTCTTTGCTCCCGGGTACGTCGCCCTTGAGACCTTAGTTCTGTCGCCCTCGAGAGGATGGAGAAGGAGTGTTTGGAGACGGGGGAGGGACGTCGAGGGGAGGAAAATCGGGAAATGAAGAAGGGGAGAAGAATGGGGAAGGAATGATGGGGAAAGAGAGGAAGAAAGGTCATGCGGGTCTGATTTAAAAAATATATATATTATTATTATTATCTTTTTTTTTTTTTTTGATAGATAAATCTCGCACTAAAAAGAAATACAAAATTAAAAGTCAGACGATAATACACCGTACATCGATAAATCAACGGCCGAGATTGAGAAATTAACATCCGGAAAAGGGGGTTAGGAGGGGGGGGGGCAAAAGGTGAAAGAAGGGAGCATGGGGGGGGGGCAGACTTTAAATATCTAAATCCGGTAATTCTGCCTTAAATCACACACAACGATACTATGATTAGCTGCAATAAATTACGTCATATTGCAAACCAGAATATGAGTTATTACCATAACACATCTCCAGCGTCAGATAACGTCATACACGAGACGTTTTCGGACTAAAGTAGAGTAAAATTTGACCGTTGTGAAACATGAAAAAATATTCAGAAAAAAGGAAAAAAATCGAAGAGAGAGAAAAAAAGAGGAATTTCAAAAGAGAAAGAGAAAGAAGGAAGTCAGGAAGTGAGAAAAAAAGGGAAAATCAGAAATACGTAAGAGAGGTTTAAGAGAGAGTGCCGACGGGCGTTGGCGAGAATACATGATCATTGCATTAGTATTTCGGAAACCTTTTGCTCTGCAGAATTTCAAAGAGGGACAAAGAGGGAGGGAGGGAGGGACAGAGAGAGAGAGAGAGAGAGAGAGAGAGAGAGAGAGAGAGAGAGAGAGAGAGAGAGAGAGAGAGAGAGAGAGAGAGAGAGAGAGAGAGAGAGAGAGAGAGAGAGCGAGAGAGAGAGAGTGGACAGCGAATATAGAAAAAAACAACTGCATATAAACAAATCAACCACGAATGAAACAAAACAAAACATTTTAAAAAACGGAAGGGGAATTTTATTTTACCAACACAAAAATCCCCCTTCTCCTCTCCTATCCCCTCCCCCTTCTCCATTTCCTACCCCCTTCCCCCCTCCCTTTCTATCCCCTCCCCATTCTCCTCTCCTATCCCCTCCCCATTCCTCCCTCTCCTATCCCCTCCCCCCTTCCTCCTCCTATTCCCCTTCCTCCCTTTCCTACCCCCTCCCCCCTTTTACCCCCCACCACCCACCTACCCCTCCTACCCCACTCGCCCCCCCCCCCCCTTCACAAGACCGCCTCGCACACAGCCTACACCAAGCCTGCCACTGGAGGATATGAAAACAGCAAGACTTTATCCCCACCAGCTGACAACCTCCTGTGCTCACTCGGAATGCGTATTTGCTTTAATGAGGGCTTCCGACGCAGCGGGGTCTTCAATAAGAAACCTCCACCTCATTAATGGGCGCTGTCTTTAAAGTCGTTTCTTGTAATCCGATGTGGAATTCGGGGTGATAATTCATAAGGGAACGTGTAGCTTATCCGTTGCTTTCTGTTCCCTTGCGATCTGTGGTCTTCGATTTCAGGTGCGAATGTCTTTTTTTTTTCTCTCTCTCTCGGTAAATGCGTGATTAAACTAATGGATAGATGGATAAATATATAAAAAGGATAAGAATAATAGCATTATTATTATTAACAACAATTCTACTACTACTACATCTACTAATAATAATACTATTACTATTACTACTAATAATAATATTAATAACAATGATTATTATTATTATAACAATAATAATGATAATAATAATAATAACAATAATAATAATATTCATTATTGTTATTTTTTTTTTTTTTACTTTTATTATTATTATTGTTATTATTATTATTATTATTATTATTAGTAGTAGTAGTAGTAGTAGTAGTAGTAATTGTGATATTATTATCATTTTTACTATTATTATTATTGCCATTATTATCATTACTGTCACTATTTATTATTATCATTACTACTATTATTATTATCATTATTATTATTATTATTATTATTATTATTATCATTATTATTATCATCATCACCATCATTATCGTTATTATTATTACGATAAGAAAAAGTGACAAAAGAATTAAACATATGAATAGATAAGCAAATAAACAATAAACAGATCAAGAAAACATACAGACGGAGAAAGAAAGAAAAAAATAATAATTACGTTATTAAAACATCACGCTTTTTTACCTCCCATGAATGTCCTCTCCTTTGTATCAAGAGAAAAAAATCGCTCTCTTTTTTCTTCTCCCCCCCCACCCACGTCATTCTCCCCCCCCCCCACGTCATTCTCCCCTCCCCCCACTTCACACGTCCTCTCCCCCCCACCACCACCTCCCCATACCCCATTTTCTCCCTTTTTTTTTAGGCCTAAAGCCATTTCCTGATATGGGCACTTCTTTCACATCATCTACCCTGCGACCAAGGCATCGAGGATCGTCGCCTGGGAGGGAAATGCGTCTCTAAGAACTGGAAAATGAAATAGGAAAATGCTGTGTAGCCCCGCGAGTGAAGGAGGGAGAGAGAGAGAAAAAAAAATTGGTCTATACTACAGACCTTCCCTAAAAAATGAAATGCCGAACGTATAAATGGAACTGTCACGGCCCCAGAGTTTATCCCGCACCCCCCCCGCCTCCTCTACCCCCCTTCCCCACCAAAGAATTTCAATTTTCATACGTTCTATCCAAATATATGAGCACCAGGCACTCGGCAAATTACAATATTTTTCAGTCTATTGAGCGCGTACGCACGGCCCATGCAGATTGGCTATTCTCCAGCCCGGCAACTTATACTTCCCAAGGGCGAGGTAAAGTTTGTGCGTAATTTTCTTAGTGTTCAGAACTTGGCTTGTTTAATTTTACTTGCCCTTCTGAATTCTGATGGTAAATTTTCCTTAATTACGAATAGGAGCCTATCTGAAAAGTTTCCATATTACATAAAGTCTCGAGTTAGCTATGGCCACCGAGGCTGTAGTTCTGGCCCGTCCATCTCCGGGGCCATGAAGCCGCTGGCCACCTCCTCGTAGGGAGAACTAATGTATATTTAACATCGTGTTATTCTTGTAAGGTAAAACTTTTACCTAATTACAGGAGCAACTTTATGTTTGGATCGTATTCCCGACGACGTGCTAGTGCTTGTGGGGAATGGGGAGGGGGGGAGGGGGAAGGGGGAAGGGGGAGATGCAAGAGGCGCGTTCAGGGAGAGAATGAAAACAAGAGAGGAAAGGGAGAAAGATGAAGACTGACCCATACTATATTTTAGAATGTGAATGTGCAAAATTAATAATAATAATAATAATAATAATAATAATAATAATAATAATAATAATAATAAAACAATAAATTCAAAACAGATTTTCCTCCTCTACCTTCCATTCATATGACGTGAGTTTAGAAAAAGAACAAAAATATACCATTCTGAACATTCTCGACGAAGTAAAAAAAAAAAAAAAAAAAAAAAAAAAAACGAGGAAAGACAAATGGGTGACACCTGACAGAGTTCGCGTACAAAATATTGACAAGTTAGGGTTACAAGGGGAGTGGGCGTAACGATGGCAGAGGGGGGAAGGGAAGGGGAAAGGGAGGAGGGGAGGACTGGACTCATAAATTCAAAGGGCAATGAAAAACCATCGTGAGAAAGAAATATAGAGAGTAAAAAAAAAGGAAGAAAAAAAATATATATATATACACACAATCACAGCTTTCAGACTCGAACAAACGTATGGGTATGCAGTGCAGTATGTGTAGGTGATATATGAAATATGCTGAAAATAAACGACTTTTCAAAAAGAAAAAAAGCGGTACCTTCCCTCCTCTTTTGCGTTTTATAAATAAAACAGAGATAAAAGAAAAGAAAAAGGGGGAAAAATAACAATGAAAATAATATCTACCCCCTAAAAATTATAACGAATTAACTAAATAATAAACCCAAAAAAGAAGATAATTTTGACGTTGTAGATTAAAGCTGAAGCGTAAACGAAGGTCGTTATAGGCACCATCTTCAAAGAACGCGAAGACGTAGCTGCTCTGCGCATGCGTAAGAAGACGAAAGGTAGAAAGTTACAAAAAAAACAAAGAAAGTGGGATAAAAAGAGAAATAGGGTGTAAGGAGGAAGGGCAGAAATAAGAGAAAGAAAGGGCAGAGAGAAGGAAAGGAGAGATGAAGTGGAGGGAAGGGAACAACGAAGAAGAGAAAAGGGAAAGAAAAGATGAAGAAAAGGGGGGAGGAAGGGAGAAAGAAGAACGTAAAAGTTAAATGAGACTGAGAGACAGAGAAGAGAAAAAGTGGGAAAGGAACAGAGAACGAGGAAAAAATACTAAAGAAAGGTTTGGAAGGAGCAGATAAGAAGAGATCAAGAAGGAAGAGGGAAGTTGGGGGAGAGCAGAGAAGGAGATAAAGGAAAAGAGAAAGTAGAAAGAAGGAAAATGGGAGAAAGAAATAAGAGAGTAAGACTGGAATGAAAAAGCAAAGAGAATAGAGAGAGAGAGAGGAAGAAGAGAAAAGTGGAACGGAGGTAGTAAGCAAGGAAGGCGAATAAAGCATAAATAAGGAAAAGAGAATCGAAAGTAGGAGAGGGAAAATAGATGAAACGTGAGAACAAAGAGGATAACCAGGCTATGTGAAAAGGCTTCTGATTTAAAAAACGATCAAATATGAATATGAAATGGAAAAGGAAGAGAAAAGAAGGAAAGTAGTCACCAAAAGGAAGAAGAAAAAAAGAAAGGGGAAAGAGAACACCAATAAATGATGTCAGGTGAATAGGAAGGCAAATAAAACGAGGAAAATGTGATGGAAAGGGGGGGGGGACACAGAAAGGATGAAGAAAGACTTTTATAAAACGAGGAAAATGTAAAAGCTGAAGAAGAAGAAAACGAAGAAGAAGCAGAAAGAACAAGAAGAGGAAAGAAGAAGAAGCAGAAGACGAAGATGAAGAAGAAGAAAAAAAAGAAAAAGAAGAAGAAGCAGTAGCAGCAGCAGCAGTCTGGTCGGCCTGGGAGGTCCCCGCCCTCCTTCACTGCGGCGGAGGCGGCGAGGTGCGGGAGGGAAGGCGCTATGTAGCCCCAAGGACGGGAATCAATGAGACTATTGTGGGCGCAGCGCCGCAAAGTCGTGTGGCGAAACGGCAAGTTTTCCTTACCTTACAGTTGACGGGGTTTCCTGCTTCCGGTGGGGATGGCCTCTGTGGGGGGAAAAGAACATGGTATCAACGTTTTGGGTAAGAATGAACGCTCTCTTTCCACGTGGGGGGGTTGGGAAGGGAGGGAAGGAGGGGTGGGAAAAGGGGGGTTATAGGGGAACCGACACCATTTAGCCACACTACACGGTTGAAAGGCTCCAGAAGGAACAGCACCTCGCACTATACGGGCGAAGAAATCGAAAAGGGGGATATGTATATCTAAAAAAACGGGGGGGGGGGTCGAAAGAAAAAGAATATAAAAAAAGTCGTGGGTAAGAAAAGGATTCTTTTTTTTCTTCTTCGAACGCGGCGTAAAAGTTGTGTGTTAGCGACACTTTCCACGTCTTCGATAGCTGGCCCCCATTAGTGGTATTGGGCCCCTTAACAGCAGGCACTCGTTGGGCGACCGTGCAGGGTGCGGCCTCCCAAAGCACTGCCAGCCCTCGCAGACCATCTGACAGTAGCACTTGCAAGATCACTCGAGCATTGCAAAAAGGGAAATGAGAAAAAAACACAAAAATATAAAGATAACATTAGTGAAAGACGAAAAAGTATTTTTCCCGTAGCTAACAGTCTCGTATTGAGTCTTGGCCAGACCCTCCATTATGCAGCTCTGGGAATTATGAAACCTGAGTTCTCTCCCAGTGTTCCCCTGCTGTCTCGAGCCATGCGAAGCGAAGAGTCGACTTTTTGAAGCTAATGGTATCACTGGCCGTGCAAACCACGAGGACCACCCAAGGCTCTTCCTCAACATGAAACCGCCAAGTAATATAAAGCAAACACAGAAAACAAGCAAACAAAAATATACAACGTATGTCTAATTTTCCAAAACCTACCAAGCTTTTATCAGTTTACTAAAACCACTACAATCCTTCCTCTATTTTTTAAAACTATTACAACCTTTCCTCAGTTTTCTAAAACCACTACAACCTTTCTCCAGTTTTCTAAAACCACTACAACCTTTCTTAAGTTTTCTAGAAAAAAAAAATCTGCAACCTTCCTCCAGTCTTCTGTTCCTACTTCTAATCCGAATACCCTTGCTTTACATCTCTAACTACCATCAAAGTTCGACCTCACCTCGCATAGCCG